>NW_028190662.1:0-65550 GCF_048542155.1 Nylanderia fulva
GTTACATTAAATAATATCATACATATTTTAATTGAACGAACGATTGATCCCAATGCAGTATGTGATATGTCGACGTTGACAACGACACGATATCGATATTTAAAAAAATAAAAAACATAATTTTTAAAATATTAATATTAGAACATAAATTTAAACAAATTTTTTTGGAACTCTTATTCAAATCATCGTTGAAACAGTTGTCTAAATAATTCGTCTCTGAGATCGCGACCATGTGGGATCATCACCCGGATCTCTTTTCATCTGCTGCTGGGAATTATGTAACAATACCTGCGATTTATATCAGCAGGGTGTCGCCCTTCAGGTTTTCCATGTGTTGCAAATCATCAAAGTCAGCCAAATTGTGAAGAACGCAGAAGCGAAGATGAATTTGAAGAAAAATTTCCCATATTCCTCAACTTGAGGAAATAAATGTCTGAAACGTTTGTTTCAGTTTTCCAAACCCATGCTAAAAATGAAATTCTGCATGACTGGGGTATACGTTTAAAATTTTTGGGCCTGTGTCAAATGTCCATTATCCCGATATGGAGTAAGTTTTTGGAAAAGGGCATGGAATGCAGATCTCAAAGAGTATGCTTCCATCTAAATAAAAGCAGTATATTTAAAATTAACAGCTAAGGCTAGGTCTTTTTGATATTCATTCGGTTTAGTTGAAATCTATATTTTATATTAGTACTACAGTTTTATAATACTGGCAGAAAAATACCCAAACGTAGACATGAAAACATTACAGTAAAAGTATTTTTTTTAATTTAAAAAAATCTTACAGATATGGCAATGCATAGTAAACCCACATCTACATACACGGGGAAAATTGAAAAAGTTTCTTTTTTAATTTCTCCTCCGGACTTCGAATACAGAAATGTTGACGCATGTAATAAATTTGTATAATTTCAATACTTTATTAACGTCGTATATCAACGGAAAGGTTCGATCGTTCGAACCGACACACGACAACATTATCGACCTTGTTCACCATCCCATGTGATAGAGTCACGCTGTCAGTGTACATTTATTTACTCCTATTCTTTCGTCGCTCCGATTCGCACGAAACAAACATCCCGATCCCGAGAAAGAGGGGGATTCCGTGACGAAAACTCGGAACGCTCCGAAAACCGAGAATCAGATCTCTGCGAACCGTGCTATCGATCAGCTGCAAATACAAGTAAACATATGTTTCGTTGCTGTATCACTTTCCCTCTCGGGAGCGAGCCTTCACCGAGGCTGTACAAGCCACCAGTCGATCAACAATAATTTGAATTAGAGCGACAGCCGTCGCGCCTCCCTACTGATATCGACAACAGAAAACTATAGAATAATTAACCAGTTCATATCTACAAAATATCTACGATTTACCCGAATTGAATAAGGAATATAAAATATTTGATTTTAAAATACAGTAATTAATTATGAATGTAATAAGTTCATACTTCCACAAAATATTGGCAAATCCTTCTGGGCTTATGACCACGACCTTTAGTCGTACGCACTAGTAACGGGACCCGCGTAATCGACGCCGGTATGATTAAAGGCGCGTGAAGTCGGGTTCACGCGGAAAATCCGGCAGGTCGCCCATAAGCTGTTCGGGCACGCGTGCATTCTCCCGTGTGCACACAATACATTGGTAGAGGACGGTACGCACAGTGGCGCGAGCGCGAATTAGCCAATACTGTTGTCGCAGGAGCGTGAGTGTGAGTTGCGGACCGGCGTGTAGGGCCGCAACATGAATCTGTTTGATAAGGAGGTGGACAATGGATGTGATTTTAAAATTAGCGGATGTTTTAGCGTCATCTGACAGGCTTGCGTGCTTAATCGGCCTCGAACGCGTAACAAGCTGTCTCTGTCTATGTAAGGAGAAAGCGAAGCTAATGGACTCGTTTTTGAGACGCAACGTAGTTGTTTTAGGCGAGCTATGTCGTCAGCAAATAGATTGAGTTGAATCAGTCGAATCCAAAAATATGAGCGGCGACCAGCTCATCGGACCGGAGAGCATGCGGGTTGCGAGTGAGAGGCATCGCATTGTGTTTTCGTCTGGTACGAGCGTTGCGAACGTTATATCACGCCATTTTTGACGCTTTGTTTCATGGATCCTTTTGGTACTGATCACGCACCATCTGAAGTTTTGTTTCAGGATCCTTATGGATACTGATCACGGCAACCATCTTGACGTTTTGTTTCAGAATCCTTATGGTACTGATCACGGCATCATCTGCCGTTTTGTTTCAGGATCTTATGGTACTGATCACGCACATCTGACGTTTTGTTTCAGGATCCTTATGGTACTGATCACGCACCATCTGACGTTTGTTCAGGATCCTTATGGTACTGATCATGCATTATCTGACGTTTTGTTCAGGATCCTTATGGTACTGATCACGCATTAATCTGACGTTTTGTTCAGGATCCTTATGGTACTGATCACGCATTATCTGACGTTTTGTTGCAGGATTATAAAATATTTTTCTTTGTGAGAAAAGCATCTTTCGATTCGTTTCGAACGCTTTTTCCTCAGTTTCCTTACGTGCAAGTCTTTTTCTCCAGTGCATCCCTCTCTCGTCTTTTCAATGTCTCCAACGGCAGTAGCGTTAATGGAGCAATTGAATCATAGAGGTACGGAAAAAAGAGTTATTGTTTGTTTTTCAAACATTGCGGACAAAGGAGTTTTTAGCAACGATTGATTATACGTCCACAATTATAACCGTCACCTTGCGACGAACTTTAGGAAAAACTATTAGATTGTTTTGAAAATCAAAGAAAGGGAAATAATCTGTCCACAAAAATTTGAATTTTTTCCATTCAAATTATGTATTTGCATACGACTACCTTCATGAGAATCAGATATAATAATAGATTTTGCATCGTAATGGCAAGCAACCCAATGTCACCAAACCAAAATCACTGTGCAGTATTTGCAAATGCTTCTTCTTTGAATTATTCAGTGGAACAATCTGATCGGGAAATATTGTCAACCATACAGGTCGAGGGGCCCTAATCAGAATGCTCTCGAGTAGCGCATGGAAACTGTCTATCATCGTTTCCGTCAACCATTCTTTGAAAGCCAAATATTCTTTTCCTTATTGCCATAATGGAACTTGTGACACTGATGATCCATTTTCAGTTGTTTGGGACAGTTTTAGTTATAGATATACGGCGTTTGGGGCAGCCTTCTAGTGATGCAAGTATCAAATAAGATTTTTCTAATTAGACGCCTAGAGCAGGCGAAAGGTCTGAGATATTGCAGACTAAAATGCTACAAAAGCGAATACTGTTAATTTGGATGTGTAATAGACCCAAAACAAAAATACTTTTTCTAATTGTATAGGCGCCACGGGCAAGCCAAAAATCTGCGCTATTACAGACGAAAACGCTATAATAGCGAATAATTTTAGTTTGGATACGTAATAGGCCGAACAAAATTAATTTTTGTAATTGGATGCAGGCGTCTAGGGCAAGCCAAAATTCAGCGCTATTAGCAGCCGATGTTCTAATTCAGCGCTTATGGCAGCTTTTATACAGCGCCTGAGCAGCCGATTAATTTTTTTTTATTTTTCCGGATCTGTAAAATAAAAAAGTTATATAAATACATTATAAATTATTTTAATAAACATATGCAAAGATTCAAAATTATTACACTAATTAAACAATACTTCAGAAACTGCAGTTAAAAAGAAATGAAATTACATCTGTTCATTTTTCTTTTGTATAGTACTTGTAATTCACGTAATCACATTGACACGTCAAAATAGTATTTATTTATTATTATTGTAAATAAATCATCATTGCAGTAGACCTAAAATTTCTTAAAATTAAAAATCATAATCGAAAATTTGAAGTAAATCTAATTTTTTTTATAAATAGAAATATTCTATTTTTTTTTAATTTATCGATTCTTCACTATATATTTGATTCAATAATCTTACCTCAAGATTTTTATGCACAAAATGATGAATACCAATCGAAGTTAAATGCCTATCTTTGTTTTCCCTTTAAACTAAACAACTTTTGTCTGAAATTTTCCTATATACTTTCGAGATATTTAATAAGTACAAAATTTACTTATGAAATAGGTATTTCTGTACAAACAAGATTTATAAATACAGGATTTACTTACAGATTAAACAAGAATTTTTAAGAGGCATTGATGATTTATTGATAATAAAACTTCCTACGACATTTAAATAAACTTGTTAAATATGCAAGACGAAAAAATGTTTCAAACAAACACCATAGGATTTGAAGAAAGACAGATGATGCTGATATTCATTTGACCTTGCAGAGATCTTGAAAATTCCTGTTAACGTTAACCCACTAAACATGAAATATACATGCAATGTTTCAAATTGTTTCATTTAGATTTCAAATGATACATTTTACGTATTTGTTTTTGATATAATTCATAAATGTTACAATTGAAATATTTCATCATAGTATATATTAAAAATATTTCAAATGAAATATCTCAATTGATATATATTTAAAACATTCCAAAGTTATCGTTTTAGGTATATTTACAAAATAATAGTAAAATAAATATTTATGTACACGATTAGATAATCGCTTACATAATTTGGAAAATGGCAATCACGTATTACATTCAAATTGTGTTTATTTATTATAAATAAATTATTAGAGAGAAATATTGAAAAATATTGAATAACATAATTAGAATACGTTGTATATAAATATTTATATAAATGGTCTTGTTTTAAAATTGTATTATTATTTAAATGCTTAGAATGTATATATTTTGTTATTATATATTTATTTATATATTTATATTTTTTTTATATTGAAAAGATTCATTTTTCTTTTTCCTTTTTTTAAATTAATAAATTTTATTAAATATTTGTTTGCCAATTAAACAAAAATGTAATCGTACACCAGCAATTACTTTTCAAAATATTATTTTTCTTGTGTGTGAATAGTTTCATATAATATCTGGATTGCAAATATATATTGTTAATAATAATAGTTTTGTTGCATATCTATTATGCATATAATTTGGAAATAATATAATTTAATAATTAAAAATTGCAAACAGAATAATATATTCACATATTTATATTTATTATATTATATCTGCACATATTCATATTGATGAGATAATTGTTTATTATATAAAATCATGTGCGTGATAATTAAATATTTTCTATGCAATCAAATTAATAAGGAATATAATGATTTAACATGATTATATTCTAAATCTGTTGGTGAAAACGTTACGTGCAACAAATATATACAATTTAAGTTATTAAAATTTTATTATTTTTGTAAAATATCATTGACTTTGTAGAATACTTGAAAATATTACAATTCTATTTCTTAATAATAAATTAATTAAATTTAATAAAGGAAATAAAACATTTTATCGTGTTCTGATATTGGACTTATTAACCATAGCGTGTAATTAAATATTATAGGTCTACGCTTATTGTGATAAAGCTCTTTGATTGTTAATTGACTGAAATATAACCTAAGAGCTTTGGACATTCACATTCCACAGTAATCAAAGAGTTAGGATTATCAATTCTTTAAGGTAACGTATTGATAGTTTGTTCATTACTTATCATAATGCAAATACAATTTGACTTTATCACTTTATAATTATTAAAAATCGTTTTAGAGTGAATCTTATGTAACAAGCTTTTTTTGGTTTTCTTCGGAATTTTTTATAATGAACTCATAAATGTTTTGTATATGTATAAAAAATTTCATTTTAAAAAAGGTAAAAAAAAGTTGTTAAGTCCGCGTCAAAAACTATATCTCCAAAATCTTACAGAATCTTAAAACATATCTGAAAAATAATGTATTTAAAATATATAATGACATTAAAAACTTGCAATAACAAAAATATAAACATTAAAGACTTGCGACAAAAAAAATTAATTTAAAAACTTAACATACATATATTATATAACATACATATATATACATATATTACATGAGGTGAGACACGATGTGAGTTATTTATAATAAATAAACGTTATTTGAATGTAATGTATAAAAGATTGTGAAATAGTTACATGTTTGAACACATAAAACGCTATCTAGCTATCAAAAAAAAAAGTGTATTACCACACACCACACACACACCGCGCGCACGCGCACGCACGCACCCGCACGCACGCACGCACGCGGCACGCACGTATACATTCTTCTTTATATGCTCAGAATAAAAAATCAGCACATGATCCACATTCTCTCAAAACCATGAATATGACACATTTTCATACATAATTTCCAAATATTTTTAAACTATTAATTGTAACAATAATTTTTGGGGTATCACTAAGTCTAGGTTTCATCAAGTAATAATTTAAAATATATATTTAGTATTAAGGCAGAAAATCTATAACTTGGCAAAAATAATCTTATTTATTTATGATCTCCTTCGACAGCGCACATGCTGATTCACTAAAACTCTGATGCTATTACTTTGACTTTGCAACCATATTTTCTATGTATTCCGAATTAGACTTCTTCACAATTATTTTTATTAATCAGTGTAATTTCTGTAACATGTATGTTACGAAAATTGTATGTTACTTTGCACTTATTATTATATTAATTTTATAAATATAATTAACTTTTTTATAATTTTTATTATTATTAGCATAAAATACATATTTATAAATATATAATTTTAATATTGATTGATATAATATAAAAAACACTGATGTATACCTTAATTATATATTAAATAATGCAGAACATTACACAAAAACTTTTAAAAACTATTATAATTATATATAATGAATATTTCAGATTTTTATACGATAATGAATAAAATAGACAAAAATATAAAATAATATCAATTGTGTGTATGTGTGTGTAAAATGAAGACGAGTAATAAGTCATAATGAGTCAATGATCGATATTTATCAATTTGTTGCATATTGAATATCATCCAACTATCCTCTTGAAAAAATAATAGTTTTGATTTTCTGCTTGAATTTGCGCATACCATGGAATATAAAAAAAATCGTAAAAATCGGGATATGTTTCTGTAATATAAGTAATAGGTAAGCAATCAATCTCTAATTCATTAATATTTTCTATGGACCATCGGAAAAATGTTTCGTACACCGGATGACTATAATCTCGTATTATTTTTATGAGAGGACAATGCTTTTCCAAATCCCAATTATGCAAGTAACGTAGATCATCATCTGTTTGTGATTCTGCAATTTCCCTCATAAAATTAATAAAACTTGAGTAGGAATACTAGGGGGGTTCTAACCCGGTCCTCTGAGGGGGGTGCGTGGCGGGGGGGGTTTTTCGGTGGCGAGGGGGTATGACGTCACGCGGGCGGGGGGTCTTATCAGCAGATAAGCTTATCTATGTTTATAAACAAAAGATAAACAATATCTATTACAAAGGGCTGCCGACATTCGGGGGGTGGGGGGGGGGGTTGCGTTTCTTCTCTTCATACGTTTATGTTTATAAACAAAAGATAAACAATATCTATTACAAAAGGGCCGCCGACAATCAGGGGGGGGGGGGGTGCGTTTCTTTTCCTCATACGTTTATGTTTATAAACAAAAGATAAACAATATCTATTACAAAGGGCTGCCGACAATCAGGGGGGGGGGGGGGGTTTGCGTTTCTTCTCCTTATACGTTATCTGTATATTTCTAAGAAATATAATCAAATTCTAAGAAGGGCCACCGCTTGGCATACGCCGACAATCAAGGGGGTTGCGTTTCTTCCCCCATACGTTATCTGTATATTTCTAAGAAATATAATTAAATTCTAAGAAGGGCCGCTTGGAGCCGAGCGCCGACAATCAGTTCTCTGAAAATCTAAGATAATCAAATTCTAAGAAGGGCCACCGCTTGGCATACGCCGACAATCAAGGGGGTTGATACATGATCTATACGTATATTTCTAAGAAATACCAGCGCCGAAACCAGCGGCTGCAGGAATTTATAAACAAAACAAGCGCCGAAAATTTACGTCATCTAAATTTTTCTCGTTCGTACGTTGACGAACAAAGGGTTGATTGGGATATATAACGAGGACCGATGCCGCTGCCGGGCCATAGTACCACTGGCGAGCGCACGCTCTCTTCATTCAAGATGTTTGTCATGCTATCAAGTGCTTCCGACATTCTCAGTTTAAGTGCCGAACAGTTACAATATATTCCGAAGATTGTTTTACTACAAAAGTGTGGATATTTCGTAGAGCATTTGTGGGACAAGCTTCCAGAGCATATCAAGACGGATCCGGAGGTTCAGACATATCGTCGCTGCCTCGAACATTACAATCGGCCGTGGATGCGAACGCATATTGACGGTCCAGCACCGATGATCAGAGATTGCAGCGAATGTCAGCGAAAATAGGCTGAGGTTAAAAGTGTGAAAAAGTGCCAGACATAAAAAATGGAGAACATTGAGCGCGACCTGTTGGAGCGTTCCCGCCAAGTCGGCACCTTGGGCGAATATTTCGGATGGCTGCAAGAGTGCGAAGAATTTATCGAAGAGCTGGAAGAACGCAGCCGTGCCAAGCGTCCGCGGTCTCTCGATTGGACATAGGCAATCTCTCGTGGCGAGAATAGCGCGACTCGAGGGTTGCGAAGGTGCGCTTGCAGAGACAGTATGTCGGTGAATCCATGTTTAGTGGTGGATCCATACCTAGTGGCAGCGGGCGGCGGCAATAACGCGCAAAGACTCGTTTGGCGCGAGATCGATACGGCGTTCGATAGCCGTATACTTACCGGTGCGGTAATTAACGTCGACTATATCGAACCGCGTCAGTTTTTGGAAAATGCAGCAGAACATTGTAGTCGAGAACATGGAGAATGTGCTGCAGAGACACATCAGTGTAAAAGTGAACACTGTTTTCAACGGCGAATTTGTGTCCGGTGACAAGCGTGCCAATAAAAGTATTAATACGAGAAACTTTGAACTCTTCGCACGTCCGATGTACGCGAGTGGTACGAGCGCCCGCGTAATCGAGCCCACGCTAGCATCGCTAGAAGAGTTCCCAGGAACGCGATAGCGGCTGGGCATTGTCGCGGATAATAGATTTGACAGTAAATATCAACAAGTATAATCCTATGCGCGCTGGATGCCATGTCAAATTACCGCAAAAAATTATGGTAAAAAGAGCGGTTGTTAATGTGCTATCAGCGGACAATGCGTGTTCGCATGGTCAGTAGTAGCCGCTCTGTACCCCGCTGAAAGACATATGGAACGAGAATCCTCCTATCCGCATTACACCACAGTGCTGAATCTCCAAAAACATTGAGTTTCCAGTGACTGTGAAATCAAATTAAAAAGTTTCGAACTTGCAAACGACATCTCCGTAACTGTGTACATCATCGAGAACGAGAACATCGTCCCCGCTTGCGTCTTTTCGGAAAAAAAGAAGGACAGGCACGTCAATCTGCTGTACGTGGAAGACGAAAACAGCGTCGGCATTTTGTTTTGATAAAAAATCTGTCTCGTCCTCGTGAGCTCAGCAAGCTGAGCAAAAAAGATCATAAAAAATTATATGCGATCGGTAAGTATATATATATTATTAACTTAAATTTATATTTAAATATTTCTAATTAAATTTTTTATTTTTTACAGATGCTACACTTATTTCGGAGCGGCGGATAAATTGCAAGCGCATACGGAAGATTGCGGGAACTTGAACGACTGTGCTATTCCGGTTGCCGAGCGACAAGGACAAGTGGCTCAGCTTCGACCACTACACGAGGAAGGAGCGGCTGCGTTTGTAGGTGTACGCCGATCTCGAGTGTGTTTTGGCAAAGACCGAAGATGCCAAAAATTATCAACACCATCAAGTATTCAGCATCGCGTATTACGTACAGTGTTCGTATGACAGTTCGTTGTCCACATACAATTCCCGCCGTAGTGTCGATTGCGTCGCGTGGTTCGGCCGAACAGCTTAAAAATTTAGCAATCCGCGTAAAAAATATTTTAACGACCAATGTCCCCATGATAAATTTAACGCCTGACGAGTGGTACAAATTTCGCATCGCAACACATTGTCATATATTGTCGAAAAACCGTTTGACGAAGACGATACACGCGTCCGCGATCATTGCCACCTCACCGGGCGGTACAGGGGTCCCTGCGCATTCAAATTGTAACTTAAATTACAA
Source organism: Nylanderia fulva (assembly GCF_048542155.1). Taxonomy (NCBI): domain Eukaryota; kingdom Metazoa; phylum Arthropoda; class Insecta; order Hymenoptera; family Formicidae; genus Nylanderia; species Nylanderia fulva. Next base: position 10,133 of record NW_028190662.1, read on the forward strand.
AGAATCATTTTGTATCCCTATAGTCTTTCACAATCTGTCCGGCTACGACGCACATTTATTATCGAGGACATAGCCACAGCGTTTCGAAGGGGAAATCGAATTACTGCCGATAACAAAGGAAAAATATATATCATTCTCGAAAACTGTTAGATTGACACAAGACAAAAATGCAAAAAATTATATCAAATTACGCTTTATCGATTCGTATAAGTTTCTCAGTGCTAGTCTCGACAAATTAGCGTCATTTTTGGATAAAGATAAACTAAAAATTTACATTCGGAATATCAAAATTAACTAGTGAAAAATTCAATTTATTGACACGAAAGGGTGTCTTTCCATACGAATACATAGACTGCGTGGACAGATTACAAGACACACGTTTACCGCCGCGCGACTCATTTTACAGTTCCTTACCGGCGACACAGTATCCGAGAGTGATTACGCGCACGCCGAGACCGTCTGGAGCCGATTCCCCTTCGAACGCTAGGCGAATATAGCGATTTATATTTAAAAATTGATGTCTTGTTATTGGCCGATATATTTGAGAATTTTCGCGATAGTTGTATAAAAAGTTACGGACTCGATCCCGCGTATTATTATACTCTCCCGGATATACATGGGACGCCATGTTAAAAACATACGAATATAAAATTTGAATTATTAAACAGACATTGACATGGTTTATGTTTGTCGAACGAGGTATACGCGGCGGCCTTAAGTCAATGTTCAGGCCGATACGCACAGGCTAATAACAAGTACATGCAATCGTACGACCCATCGAAACCCTCATCGTACCTCATGTATTTCGATGTAAATAATTTGTACGGATGGGCAATGTGTCAACCATTGCCATATGCTGATTTTCGGTGGTCGACGATATATCGAATTTTGACGTATCATCTATCGCGTTCGATTCGCCTATAGGCTATGTTCTCGAAGTAGATTTAGAGTATCCGCAGCATCTTCATGACGCGCACATTGACCTACCGTTTTGCCCGACGCGCGATAAGCCGCCCGGCAAGCGGGAATATAAACTCCTAGCAACGCTTTACGATAAGAAGCGCTACGTAATACACTATCGTAATCTGCAGCAGTGCACGCGCCACGGGCTACGCATAACAAAAATATATCGCATACTACATTCACGCAGTCAGCGTGGCTTCAAAAATACATCGAACTTAACACACGTTTAGAACACGAGCGAAAAACGATTTTGAAAAAAATTTATATAAATTGATTGAATAACGCGGTATTCGGCAAGACGATGGAAAATGTGCGCAATCATATGGATTGTAAAATTATTAACAAAAGGGGACGGACGGTACGGTGCGGAGGCAATGATCGCTAAACCAAATTTTCATAGTACAAGCATAATTTTCGGAAAAATTAGTTGCCATAGAATTACGCAAACTCGAAGTTAAATTCTACAAACCAATCTACGTCGGCATGTGCATACTCGACGTATCAAAAGTATGTCTTTATGAATTTCACCACGAATACATGTCACCGCTCTATAGTGACATTGTAGAGTAATGTACACCGACACGGATAGTTTTAATATATCAAATTAAATGTCAGGATGGTCTATGAAATTTGAAACGCGTACATCGCTCGATTCCGATACCAGCGATTACGCCGCGAATAATGCGTACGGTATACCGCTCGCGAATAAAAAGGTGCCGGGTCCTGATGAAAGATGAGAATAACGGCGCGATAATGACCGAATTCGTCGGGCTTAGAGCAAAAATGTATGCTTTGCGGGTGGATGGTAAAAAGGACACTAAAAAGGCAAAATGTGTCAAAAGTAACGTCGTAGCGCGTAGTATAACATTCGACGATTATACACGCTTGTCTTAATGACAAGATTGAAATGACCGCGTCAACAGTCATGTATAAGATCGAAATTGCATAAAGTGTATACCACAGCGAGACGAAAATTGCTCTAAGTCCCTACGACGACAAGCGGTATGTCGTACCTGATTCGACCGACACCTTGCCGTGGGGACATTATCGAATACCGTTGTAAATAAATTATATTGTAAGGACGTATTAATGAGAATTATATATATTTTGTTATATATTTCATATATTCATATGTTATACAATATATATATTGTTATACAATGATTGAATAAAAATACATTAAATAACATTGTTTTTATGTATCCAAGAGTTGTGCGAACTGTCGAATCCCAGCCTTTTCACATAAACCTCGTCACCCCTCCTGCGCAGTATTTTCTCCACGAGGTACACATCCGGATAATTTGAAACGATGCAGCTCATGCTCGTAAAACGCTCCAGCGATAGATGTCTTGTGATAATCCTCGAGTAGATATGTTACGGGATTAGTATGCTGCACTTTAACAATCTTAAACACCTCGGTTGTCCAATTTGGCGTGTATCCCTTCTCGAAAAGTTGTTTGTACTTGCTGACGCGTACCTGATCACCTACTTTGAACTTTGCCGGACCCGCGATTTTTACACGATTGTACACGGTAGCCAAGAGTCTTTCGGCGATCGCGGGGGTAACGTCGACGGGTCGCATACCGTTCGATGCTTGCGTCCGTTGTAATCTGATACGAGACGTGGCAGCATGTCGAACCACTTGTAAGTACCATTCAGCGTAAACATCTTCCACATATCGTTCTTTAGTGTGCGATTGAATCGCTCGACGACCGACGCCTTCAATATCGAATATGTAGAATAGTGATTAATGTCATGTCTTCGCATAAGTCGTTGCACATCGGCATTGTAAAATTCCTTTCGTTATCGGTTTGCATGTTTTTCGGGCTCTCTTGCTATCCCGAATTATCTTGGCGATTGCGTCAGCTGTCTCGCTTCCTCCTTTACTCTTGAGTGGTACAGCCCACGCATACTTGGCTCAACACATCGATGATGGTGAGTATGTAGTGGTAACCTCTGTTGAAACGGGAGTATGGACGCATCTCGACAATGTCGGCTTGCCACAAATCATCGATCTCGCACTATGACATGTCTTCGAGGGAAATTTTTCTCGCTGACGCGTGCAACTCGTTTACCAACTGCCGTCTCTCCAAACTATGTTGCTCGTTGTTATTTTCACTATTCATTCTCGTTCTTTCGGGTTCTTTCGGGTTCGTGCCTCGTTGTTTCGGTTTTTTCGGGTTCGTGCCTCGTTGTTTCGGTTCTTTTGCGTTCGCCGCCTCGTTGTTTCGGGTTCTTTCGGGTTAAATTCCTCGTTGTTTCGGGTTCGTGCCTTGTTTTTTTTGGGTTTAAATTCTCGTTCTTTTGGGGTTCTGCTTTCGGGTTTTTTTCGGGTTCGTGCCTCGTTGTTTCGGTTTTCTTTCGGTGGTCGTGCCTCGTTGTTTCGGGTTCGTGCCTCGTTTGTTCGGGTTCGTGCCTCGTTGTTTCGGGTTCTTTCGGGTTCGCGTGCCTCGTTGTTTCGGTTTCGTGCCTCGTTGTTTCGGGTTTGTGCCTTGTTCTTTCAGGTTCTTCGGGTTTTTTCGGGTTCGTGCCTCGTTGTTTCGGGTTCGTGCCTCGTTGTTTCGGGTTCGTGCCTCGTTGTTTTCGGGTTCTTTCGGGTTCGTGCCTCGTTGTTTCGGTTTCGTGCCTCGTTGTTTTCGGGTTTGTGCCTTGTTCTTTCAGGTTCTTTCGGGTTAAATTCTCGTTGTTTCGGGTTCTTTCGGGTTCTTTCGACGTTCGTTCACTCACGTCCTTGGCCCATTCGAAAATCGTTCCTGACTCGATCACAGCCTCGTCCCAAGTCGTTTCTGATACGTTCGTAGCCCGCCTTGGCCCGGTTCGCAGCCGTCCCTGACCTGTTCGCAACCCTTACTGAGTTGTTGATAGCCTTTTATGTAACCTTTAAGGACTTGTTCGTAGCCTCGTTCGCAACCCTGTTTGACATGATCGTAACCTCGATCGTAGCGGTCGCGTTCAACCACCGTTTCCCAGGTCGTTCACTGCTGCTTCCGGGTCGTTCACTGCTGCTTCCAGTCGGTCACTGATGCCACTCATTGTTGTTTGGTAACACGTTTGATAATCCTCCGAAAGCTGTTCAACATTGTTTGCACCCACCGAAAATCCTTTTTTACGTTTCACAACTGTTTGAATATTTTTTTGACAACCCTCTTTTAGATGCCTGTGTCTGAGAAATTTTTGGGCCCGCAGGGCAGAAGCTTTTTTATGGGTTTTTCCAACGCTCGTAACCCTTTTCTCAAACCCCGCCAGCTCTATCTGACTCTTTCTGTTGGGATATCAATGTTTTTAAAGCACTCTTCTAGATACAATTTGTTGACGACATCGGTATCCGCCTCAGGTTGCGCTACACGGCGAATCTTGCGCGATCTCGCGTCATAATCTGTAGCGACGCGATGCAGAGCGTTTTTGCGCACGCATTTTCTAATCAATCTATACCATTGATCGTTTGTGCCAGGGTTGCATCATTTCTCCTCTCGAATAATCCAAATTTTATGATAGACATTTTTTCAATGCTTTGTAAAGTGTCACACGATGAACTGAATAGATTGTCGGGAACCTTGTTTAATTTATAATAATGCCCGCTTCCCGCAGTTCCTCGATAATCGACAAGATCTCGTTGTCATGCGCGTTGTTGCCAGCTTGGTGCGAAGCATCGAGCAATCGTAGGCGATTCACTAGCTCGTTGGGGTCGTCCCAGTGCACGTAATCAATCTTATTGTTGGTTAGCGTCATAGCGCGAGGCATTCCCATGCCAGCTTTTGGGTCGTCCGATTCCACCCGCGTCAACGGTGCGATTATATATTGTACTTGTCTCCCTTGCTACTTTTCACACGGCCTTGCACATCAAAATTGCGTTTATGCGCATTTGTCGCCAATAATATATATTTGTATTTTTGCAAATCATCCTCCTGGTAATCAGGTTTTTTCTTGAAGATCAACTCGTACAATCCGGGCGTTCCAATGTACCGCGTGTCGCCTATGATTATATTGTCATCTTTGTCAATCGCGAATCGCTTGTTTCCGATGCGCATTTCATTCTCGTCGAAATAGACTCCGTATACATTATCAATTTCTTTCTTCTCATCAGCACCGAGGAGAGCGTCCATGTACTTTTGTCCTAATGGCCCCCCAATCCTTTCGCATCATTTGTCGACCTTCCGACGATCTTAACCAGTGTCGAAGGGATATTTCGGGCGGGTTATGCGTGGTTTCGAAAACATTTTCGTCTACGAGTGTTTTGGGTATCACAGGTTGTGCGTTTTTTCGGTGTAGATGTTGTCGGCAATGAAGCGTCCAATGGCTTCGAAATATCATATTTTCTTTTTTTCAATGTCTCCTCCTCTTTATATCGCTTAATGGTTTTATGTTTTCTCTTTTTCTGTGTCTCCCCCTCATACCATGTCTCAATCTTCACACCGTCGTCGTTGTCATCGTCGGTGTTAGGCTCGTTTTTCACCAAAATCGTCGCGTTGTCGACCATCTTTTGTAGCGGCTCGATAATAGGTTTAAAGTGAGTCTTGACAGCGATATCATCATCGATCTTTCCGGTCTTCAGAGCGCGGTGTTTCTTGCGGATCGATTCAGCTGTCTTCGCAATCTCCATGGCAACCTTTTCACGCTCGCGAATATTATCAGCCATGTCGGCAGCACTCTCTAGAGTTTCTCTCGACCGGGAGGATTGTTGGCGACGACTAATGGCTCTGCGGTATCGCGAACTCGTTAAATCCTTTTCTGTATCGCCCGTTCGAAAGCGAGCTGTCCTTGTCTATCACTAGAAATCCATACTTTTGCTGCCAACAAGTACGACATAACTCACTGAAATCCTCATACGACATGTCGGTATTCACGTGATCGTTGTACACGTGCTTCAAATTGGTGGCGTCCTGTTTAAACAGGATTAGCAGGTTCGCGTTGTCGCGTATAAGATGTTTCGGTATTCTCGCGGATGTCTGACAGAGATAGAAGCAGTCGATGTTTGAGTGGCGCCCCATTGAGAAGTACTCTCTTATCGTATTTTGCTTGTCGCATGCCACGTCATCAAAGACAAAAATTGAATTTGGATATGCCTCTCTCGGTGGAATGACGTCACTGTTATTGGAGAATGTAAAGTAGCCGATTTCGTCAATCGGCGTCAATAAATCTTCCAAATAGCGATATTTCGGCTGTTGCAGCGATTTAGAGTACACGTACACGTTCTCGAAACGCACACCGTGCGGACTTTCCAGCAGGCTTATCAACACGTTGGTTTTACCACAGTTTGAGGGGCCGCAAACGATCGCGCGTATAGTTGTCGGTAGCATCGTACCGTGTTTGCGCACACCTTCGTTCACGCTGCAGCGTACTCTGTCGTCGTAATTCATCACTCGTATCGTCAGAGGTTGTTGCACGAATTTCATTTTCTCACTCCCGATTTGACCTCCAACGTTCGCCTATTTATAGCTGCGCGGACTCGCGCTTTGCTCAGTAATGTCTAGAGATTGCAACGGATGTCAACGAAAATAGGCACAGGTCTATTAAATCGTGCGATAAACGCACTTCCGGTCGAGCTTCATATTCCCGGCTATCAATTTGCGGCCCGGGAACTCGTTTGGAAAAGCGATTGGCTAGAGGTGATCAAGGTGTCAACCTATTGGACGCGGCGTACCGTGAACACGATATAGCGTACTCTCGGAGCAGCGAACTCACCGAGAGACACGCGGCGGATAAGGTACTCGCCGAGAAAGCGAAAACTCGCATCGTCGCGAAAGACTCGGGTCTCGGTGAGAGAGCCGCGGCCACAGTTGTCTGGACAGCGATGAAGGCCAAGACGAAGCGCGGCATGGGCTTAAAAACGAAAAAGAGGAAGACGAAGAGTAGAGTACTTTCGGCAGCGAAACGAGGCGGATTTTTGCCGATTTTACCAATGCTGGGCGCGCTCGGATCCCTGGTTGGCGGAGCGGCTGGCGTAGCAAAAGCGGTAAACGACAGAAAAACCGCGCAACGTCAGTTGCAAGAGATACTACGCCACAATCGCGCCATGGAAGGCCGCGGACTGTATCTCGCCCCTTACAAATATGGACGAGGAGCGAGGAAAAAAAAAACGTCAAAAAACGTTAAAAATGCCGAAAGGTGTAACTACAAATGTGCAATTGCTACAACTTGCAAAACGTATGCACATTCCATACTTTAGAGGCGTATTTATGCGCAATAATTTACCGATAAATGGCGCGCGAGAAAATGAGAGTGGTATCGTTAATCTAGACAGTACAGACGGTCCTGGCACTCATTGGATGGCGTATTCAAAAAGAGGAAACCACGCAATTTATTTCGACAGTTTTGGCAATCTTCGACCACCCGAGGAATTGGTGCGATATTTAAATGTGCCGAAATTGGAATACAATTACACCTCTTATCAAACGTATGATCAGAGTATCTGCGGACAGTTGTGCTTGCAGTTTCTCCGAGATTTCTCGCCGCAAATTTAAAGACTGACATTGCGTTATTTAACTCAGTTTGTCAACATGTCGCTAACACTAACATTGACTGGGAAGAGTAGTGTCCTCGCGGCGACCTACTTTTCCCCTATAGATTTGAGCGATGCGGACTACGAGCTCGGTCTGGCAGACTTTGAAACTTATCACACTATATCGAATGTGAATTCCTCAAATAATAAATTTTACTATGGCAAAGACGACGCGGAAATTACGATTCCCGAGGGATCGTACGAGCTGCAAGCGATACATGAATTTTTGAAACGCGCACTTTTCCGAAAACATAATGCTGTTAATGATAAAGGTGTCGACGATGAAGATTACCCAATCGTGCTCCGCGCTAATTATAATACGATGAAAAGCGAGATTAAATGTGCATACAGAATAAACTTTAGCATGCCCAACAACATTGGATCGCTGCTGGGATTCTCGAATCGTATACTGCAACCGCGAAAATGGTACAAATCGGACATGCCGATTAATATTATCAACGTGAACATTATCCGCATAGAGTGTAACGTGACCGCGGGTGCATACAGCAACGGTAAACTCGTTCACACGGTACATGAATTTTCACCGAGAGTACCTCCTGGATATAAGATATCGGAAACGCCGGCGCAGATCATTTACCTGCCGGTCTTCGTACGGAGCATTACTGATTTAGTGTTACGCGTTGTCGACCAGAAGGGACGATTGCTCGATTTTCGAGGCGAAGAGATAACAGTTAGATTGCACGTACGACGGCGGGCGACAGCAACACCTCGTGCGACGGGATGCTCGTGTTGAAAAAAGACACGAAGAACACAATCAGGCTAGCAGCAACATCATTCGCTAATATCAAATCAATCACGAAGAAGAGACTCACCTCGTCAAACGTTGCGTTTTTACAATCTTTGGGGTTTGCGGTGCGTGCCATCTGAACAATGACTGAGATTCTCAACATCGAGGAAGAGCCAGTCTTTGACGATCGCATCGTCAAGATTGAGACTCACACATACAACCCGTTTGCCAACACAACATTTGGACACAGCGATGAGATAAGAATACCCATACAACAACAGGATTTGTTTACATTGCCGTACAAGATTTTCTTATATGTATATCGAGGGAGAACTAAAGATAAACCATCCAATTGAGGGATCCAATGTGACACTGGGAAATAATTGTGTCGCATTCATGTTTGACGAAATTCGCTATGAGCTCGATGGTGTGGAGATTGATCGCAACAGAAATGTAGAAATAACAAGTTTGCTCAAAAACTATGTAACGATATCATTCGATAGAAGCATGGTTATGAGTAACGCTGGCTGGAGTGATCCGATTTCTGCGAGTGGGCACTTCAATTTCTGCGTACCGCTCTACATGTTGCTGGGATTTTGTGATGACTACAAACGAGTAGTGATTAATGCGCGTCATGCGTTGATCTTAATACGATCGCGCAACGACAATAATTGCCTGTATGGAGATTCTGCACTGGAGCCTGTGATCAACATATTCAAGATACAATGGCGAATGCCACACGTGTTGTTGAGCGAGATTAAGAAGCTGTCGATGCTGCGCGCTCTGGAAAGCGGACGTTACCCTCAGCATGGGTTTCCGCTCGTGGGATCTATACGAATTTCCGCTTTGCAGCGTACGACCAAGCATTCGTGGGCCATTAAGACCGCAACTCAACTGGAGAAGCCGCGATATGTAATTTTTGCTCTGCAGACAGGGCGTAAAAATGTCATGTCCGAGGATATCAGTCGATTCGACGACTGTAAATTAACCAACGTGAAACTCTTTCTGAACTCGGAAAGTTATCCGTACGACGACATGAATCTGGATTTTGATAAAAACAGATGGTCAATTCTGTACGACACCTACACACGGTTTCCTGCAAGAACTATTACGGATACGACTACCTCGAGCCAATCTCACCATCACACGGTTTTTTTTACAAAACGTCCTTTGTGATTAGCGATTGTTTTCTCGACAACAACGAATCTGATCAAGAGCGCAACGTGGAATGTGAATTGAATTTGGAGTGTAAGGAAACGTGCCGTAATACTACCACTGCGTACTGCCTTATTATACACGATCGTGTGATCCAGTAAACCCGTGTGAACCAACGTTGTGCGCAAATCACCTAAAAAATGTTTTACACAAAACGCTGTGAAAGAGGGGAGGAGGAGGATACATAATCAGATTATGTGAGATGTTTGATGTTAGTGAATAACCTCTCGACTGACTCGCATCGAAGAGACATCCGCAGCCAACTTTTCGACCTGCAAGGATATTTTATACTAACAAACATTTATCGTAGGAAGGCGGCAATCCTGAGAAGAGTGATGTATCCTGTCGCACTATTTCTTCGCAGCCCTGTGCCATGAATTACTACATGCCGAGACGCGATGAAACGTGCGAGAAGAAATGCGACGAGTAAGTATAACTTTTTCTATTTTATATATTTTATATTTTATATTTTTCTATTTTCTATTTTTATATTTTTTTTATGAGTTATAATTTCTTTTTTTCCTAATTTAGTTTTAATTTCTTTTTCCTAATTTTACAGCGTTTCGCTGGAGTCTCGTGCGGTTCGTATACTAGGAAGACGATACGCATTGACGACCACGGAATTCAAATTCCTCGAAATCGGCATCAGAATGGATCTGCCGAGTTACGTGGAGATCGCCATAGGAGATCATCGGGGAAAACAGCTAATACTATCTCTCGAAACGTGGAAAGGACTCTACGAGCAACGTCACGCTATTCAAAATTATTTGAACAATGACTCTCCCAGCAACAATGTGTATAACTTCATAAGTGTCGGGCCGCTAACAGTACGTTTTCACAAGATAAACGACACCAAGCTCATAAGTCTCGAATCGGCGGACGTGCGCATGATGATGGTCGAATCGACGTTACGTCGTATGTTCGAGCTCGATTCATATATCGAAATAATGTTCGATCGATTGACGAGGCTCATCGCAACGGTCGATATCAAACATACAATGACGGAGACGTGACGCGCGGGGCCCTCTCACCGGGAGCCATAAGGCACCGGTGGGAGGGCAACGCCGTCCACGGAGGGGGTTTCTCTCCTTCTGAGAGGAACCCTCCGGCGAGGGCTCCCCTGGTGGAACGCCGAACCGGATCACCCTCTTGGGGGTCCGGGGGATGCGTCCAGCAGGGGGGCGGGGGGCGATGGCTCAAGCGGGAGTTCTCGAGCCATGGCCCCGCCCCCCAAACTCTTTGGGAGGGCGCGGCGTGGGGCCGGTGTTCGCCCTGCACCGCAACCGCGAGGGAACCGCACAGCCATTGACTGTGCGGTAGGGGAGGGGTCTCGGTCGCAAGACTGAGGCAACTCCCCGGAGACGGCTTGGCGGGGGGGCGGCGAGTCGGCATGGGATACCAGCATCCTCGCCGCCCCCTATCCAACGCCCGGAAAGAACACCCGCTGGGGTTTTAGTGAGGTAGGTCTTGGGCCCCCTGGTCGAACCATTTGTGGCTTGACCAAGGGAAACAAGGAGTTCCACATAACCCGCACCCCTACCCGGGGGTGTGTGGTACCATGAGGTTTCCCCAGCGTCACAAAAAAAAAATATCAAACATACGCAATTCTCCAATATTGCATCCACTGTAACGAATGCGAGAGAATTGCCGAATGCGATACGCGCTAACAACGCCTTCGACATGCACCAACTTGTCGATTGCGAGCTGGTGGCTTTAGTTTTTAATATGTAATAAAATTTTATATATAATTATGTATTAAATATAAGACAAATAAATACTTATATGGTGTACTTTATTTGCGCGCCACCCGTTACATACTTTGCGAGAGAGCAACCACTAGAAAAGAAAGAGACAGCGCGCGAGAGAGAAATCGGATGTGGCGGCTCGCGGCGAGAGAGAGCGGAGAGAGCCTTATCGCGGCGAGAGAGATTCGGCTCGGGCCTGCGGCGAGAGAGAGACGGCGAATTAAGACGCGAGAGAGAGAAAGAAGACGGGCTGCAGCGAGAGACGTACGCGAGAGAGAGAAAAAGAGACATACGAGTTTTGAGAGAGACGGCGAAATAAGATGCGAGCGCGAGAGAGAAGATGTGAAGGAGAGAGAGAGAAAAAGAGAGAGCTTTTAAAATAATTTTTAATAATTTTTTTATATTTTCCTAATATTTAAAAGGGAACAAGAGGTAAAGAGGACATTTTAATCTAAAATAAATACACTCATTTGATAATAATATTTTTTTTAATCTATAAAATATGTGTAAATTTACATTTGTGTGTGTGTGTGTGTGTAAAATTAAAAATGAAAAAATATAAAAATAAAAAATTAAAAAATATAAAAATAGAAAATAGAAAAATATAAAATATGTATATAAAAATAAGGATGTAAATAAAAAATAAAAAATAAAATAATTTACATTATGGACGATTGGGGTGGCGACGGTGATTGCGACGGTGATTGCAACGGTGATTGTGGCGGTGATTGCAGCGGTGACGGCGGCGGTGACCGCGGCGGCGTGGCGGCGGTGTAGGCTGAGGCCTAACATCGTACGGGTCTGGTAGAGTGAAAAGCTGCACCAGACCCCAATCGAGCAGGTCGGCTTCGTCGTCGCCTTTTAAAAATGCGTCCCAATCGAACATCTCTGGAACCATTATTGGAACGTATGGTTCATCTGTAAACATAACAATTATTAATTTAAAAATATAACAATTATTAATTTAAATATATAATACAATATTATAAATTTTATTCTTATCGTCCCAATTTTCATACACAGGTACAGGATCCGGCTCGAACAGCCACACCAGACCCCAATCATATAAATCGCCGTCATCGTCTCTTAAATATGGGTCCCAATCACACATATCTGGAACCATTATTGGAATGTAAACATAACAATTATTTATTTAAAAATATAATACAATATTATAAATTTTATTCTTACCGTCCCATTCGTCATCCCCTATCCATTCTTCAAAGTCATCATCCGAATAATTCTCTCATTCTGCATCCTTTAATATATCATAAACCAGGTCCTTGATCACCCAACAACAACAAATAATACATAGGGCAAACTACAAAAAAAATATTAATATTAATATATTTTTTCCTCCACTATTAATTAATATTTTTGCACTTAAAAAGCACTACCATTTTCGTTGCAATGTCCCGACACTTCGTTGATGACCGTTCGAAACTTTATGATTGCAGAGACAGCCCTGCTCTCCACAGGCTGTACCCCACTTAAAAAATCTTCACAAAGAACTATATCTATTTCAAAAAACATTTCAAGTGTCGAATGTTTACATCTCGCGTTCGAGAGAGCCGGCGGGTCGCATCCATGCGAGAGACACGTGGAGAGGCGCGCGCTCTTCCATGCATTTGCGAGAGAGAAAACGAGCCGCAGCGGCGGCAGCGCGAGAGAGAGACGGTGAGAGAAGGTGCAAAAGAGAGAGACAGCGCGTGAGAGAGAAAAAGAGACATACGAGTTTTGAGAGACGGCGAAATAAGACGCGAGAGAGAAGATGTGAAGGAGAGAGAGAGAAAAAGAGAGCTTTTAAAATAATTTTTAATAATTTCTTTATATTTACTTACAGGTATAATTTAAAAGGGAACAAGAGGTAAGGAAGACATTTTAATCTAAAATAAATACACTTATTTGATAATAATATTTTTTTTAATCTATAAAATATGTGTAAATTTACATTTGTGTGTGTGTGTGTGCGTGCGTGTGCGTGAACATGTAATTATTATAATATAAAATTTATAAAATTATAAAAAGATACAAATATAAAAAAGATATATGAAATAAAAATTATATAAAATAAACATATAAATGATATATAAAATTATGCAAGATATATAAAAATATATAAAAATATATATAAAAAAAGGCCGTCGGAGGCGAGAGAGGTACGGCGGCTTGGGATTCACGCCTGGATTCAGCGGCGAGAGAGAGCCGGCGGCTCGAGGTAGCGGCGAGAGAGAGAGCCAGCGGGCCTGCTGCGACTGCGAGAGAGGGGGTCGCGTTAACCATCGCTGTCAGACTGTGCCTCGGCATCTGCACATAGAAATATAATAAATTATTATACTATTTATATATATATTTTGACATATATACAGGGTGTCCGGTAATGGTCGCCTCAACCGTCGTGTGCAGGTAGAGTAAGTTAAACCGAATAGGAAAGTCCTCTACCGTTTTGCGATTTTCGCAATAATTATTGTGTTATTAAATAAAAAAGATCGGCCAATCTAAGCGCGCGACGAGATGAGACGGCCCCCTGTCACACGATACACGGCGCGCGGCAAAGCGGAGGGAGGAGCGAACGCGATGGCTACGAACGGCGCGTAACGCTAAAGCTCCGCGACAACTATTTTCTCTCTTTCCCTTTTCATCTCACTTTCTTTACTAAAAACGAATCTTTTTATTTTCAAAATGGCATCTTGATTAATTATTGTAAAGTACAGTTTTGAAAAATTAATAATCGCATTGACATCATTTTCGACGATGTATCTCATTAAAATTTAACATGCATACAAAGCAAAATAAGAGTCTGATGCAAATCACACCATACACGGAGAGAATTTTCTCTTATTAGAATTTATCCTGAAAATCATGGTAATCGTGGGATAATATGGTGTAGGAAAAATTTTATAAGAGTTTCTCTGATTAATATTTACTACATTAAAAATTATTAATATGAACATAGTAAAATTAATCGAGTACATTTTTTATTTTATTGTGGTAGATATTAATATTTTTATTGTGGTAAATATTAATCAGAAAAATTCTTATAAAATTCTTCCAGTACCTTACTGTCCCACGATTACCATGATTTTCAGGGTAAATTTTAAGAGAAAATTTTTTATGTGTAGTATTCGGATACGTTTTATCAAAATTTACGTTTTTAAAATAATCAATAAATGATAATAACGAGAGAGAGAGAGAGAGAAAGAGAGAGTGAGGAACGTTATTATCATAAATGATAACGTTCCTCACTCACTCACTCACTCTCTCTTTCTCTCTCTCTCCCTCTCTCATTATTATCATTTATTGATTATTTTAAAAAACGTAAAATTTTGATAGGATGTATTCGAATACTATACAGAGAAAATTTTTTCTTAAAATTTACTCTAAAAATGATGGTAATCGTGGGACAATGGTATTGAAAGAATTTTATAAGAATTTTTCTGATTAATATTTACTATAATAAAAATATTAATATCTATCACAATAAAATAAAAAATATACTCGATAAATTTTACTATGTTTATATTATAATAATTTTTATTTTTATCATAAATGATAATAACGTTTCTCTCTCTTTAGTTCTCTCTCTCTCTCTCTCTCTCTCTCTCGCGGCATAGAAAATATTTGTTATCCTTTCCGCACCACCTTGCGGTAGATAACACGGCGCATTTTTTTAAAAGTGGTATCCCCAGTAGGTCTAATCCATTATCTCATATTTTAATTTAATAATTGTTCGAAGTGCCTTCCTCGTTCTTGCGAACAGAGTTCAGCCCTTCGAACAATATTACGCGTTGCGCGATACGCCATTTCTGGAGTAATGGTAGCAAAAGCTGCGAGAATTGCTTCCCGTACTTCAGCTTCTGTACCATCACGCCTATGCTCGACTAAATCTTTAATGTGACCCCACACGAAATAATCGAGCACATTAAGATCTGGCGATCGCACCGGCCAGATGATCGGGCCGCCTCGACCTATCCATCTCTCTGGATAATGCGCGTTTAAAAAATCGCGCACTTGTCGAGAAAAGTGCGCAGGAGCCCCGTCTTGTTGAAAAATGAGTTCCGCTCTATCGCGAAGAGGAACATCTTCGAGAAGAGCAGGTAACTCATTTTGGAGGAAATTAAGATAGATCGCTCCATTTAAACGGGGTGGAAGAAAATATGGCCCGATCTAAAAAAATAAAATATTAAAAAAAAATGATTTGTTAAACTCGCGAAAGAAAATTTTTTTGCTTACTAACAAGTAAATTTACTACTTACTATTTGGTTCGCTTTTATTCCTGCCCATACATTTATCGCCCAGCGATATTGATAAGCGCGTTCTCGAACGGCATGCGGGTTTTCTTCTGCCCATTGCAGAAAATTGTGTGAATTAAACACACCGTTCGGTGTGAACGTGGCTTCGTCAGTCCATAAAATTCGATCGGGGAAAAAATTATTTCGTCGATACTGCGCAAGAAATTCTGTGTGTTTCACCGACTATTAATATTTATTAAAAATAACGCGAAAAAATATGAAATAAAGATAATAAAAATACCTTCACAAAAATAGACGCGCTGTTCGTCATCTCTCGGTAAAAGTTGCTGTACTCGCTGATGATGATACGGATGCAATCCATTTTGACGTAGAACATGATGCACCACGTATCGCGAGAGACCGAGCATCCGAGATACACGGCGCACACTGGTCCTGGGGTTTTCTTCGAACGCTCGCAGGATTCTCTCTTCTTCTCGTACGTGATAACGTACTGGTGCCCCCACGTTTCGTCGATTTGGCATCACAACTCCTAGTGTTTCTCTGGCGCGTTGAACACAATTCAAAATTGTTTTATAATATGGATGACGCTCACGTTCGGGAAATCGCTCCGCGTAAAGACGAGCCGCAGCACGAGCATTTTCTCCGGCTGCTCCGTATACGATAATCATGTCCGTATACTTTGCTGAAGTATAATCTGCCATTATTTAATAACTTTTTACACGCACCTTACGAGACGTACAACTCGAAAGTTGGGCAGCTACTGTAGAGCAACAAATTACGAGGAAAAGAGAATCGATGATAATTTAAAAAAAATTATTTCAAACGTTTGCCGCAGTATCATCTGATATCCTTGCGCGCCGCGGCTTTATCGCTCCGCGTAAAGACGTAAAGAAAAGCCGCGGCGCGCAAGGATATCAGATGATACTGCGGCAAACGTTTGAAATAATTTTCTTTAAATTATCATCGATTCTCTTTTCCTCGTAATTTGTTGCTCCACAGTAGCTGCCCAACTTTCGAGTTGTACGTCTCGTAAGGTGCGTGTAAAAAGTTATTAAATAATGGCAGATTATACTTCAGCAAAGTATACGGACATGATTATCGTATACGGAGCAGCCGGAGAAAATGCTCGTGCTGCGGCTCGTCTTTACGCGGAGCGATTTCCCGAACGTGAGCGTCATCCATATTATAAAACAATTTTGAATTGTGTTCAACGCGCCAGAGAAACACTAGGAGTTGTGATGCCAAATCGACGAAACGTGGGGGCACCAGTACGTTATCACGTACGAGAAGAAGAGAGAATCCTGCGAGCGTTCGAAGAAAACCCCAGGACCAGTGTGCGCCGTGTATCTCGGATGCTTGGTCTCTCGCGATACGTGGTGCATCATGTTCTACGTCAAAATGGATTGCATCCGTATCATCATCAGCGAGTACAGCAACTTTTACCGAGAGATGACGAACAGCGCGTCTATTTTTGTGAAGGTATTTTTATTATCTTTATTTCATATTTTTTCGCGTTATTTTTAATAAATATTAATAGTCGGTGAAACACACAGAATTTCTTGCGCAGTATCGACGAAATAATTTTTTCCCCGATCGAATTTTATGGACTGACGAAGCCACGTTCACACCG
Organism: Nylanderia fulva; assembly: GCF_048542155.1. NCBI lineage: Eukaryota > Metazoa > Arthropoda > Insecta > Hymenoptera > Formicidae > Nylanderia > Nylanderia fulva. The sequence goes on from NW_028190662.1 coordinate 27,186, forward strand.
AACGGTGTGTTTAATTCACACAATTTTCTGCAATGGGCAGAAGAAAACCCGCATGCCGTTCGAGAACGCGCTTATCAATATCGCTGGGCGATAAATGTATGGGCAGGAATAAAAGCGAACCAAATAGTAAGTAGTAAATTTACTTGTTAGTAAGCAAAAAAATTTTCTTTCGCGAGTTTAACAAATCATTTTTTTTAATATTTTATTTTTTTAGATCGAGCCATATTTTCTTCCACCCCGTTTAAATGGAGCGATCTATCTTAATTTCCTCCAAAATGAGTTACCTGCTCTTCTCGAAGATGTTCCTCTTCGCGATAGAGCGGAACTCATTTTTCAACAAGACGGAGCTCCTGCGCACTTTTCTCGACAAGTGCGCGATTTTTTAAACGCGCATTATCCAGAGAGATGGATAGGTCGAGGCGGCCCGATCATCTGGCCGGTGCGATCGCCAGATCTTAATGTGCTCGATTATTTCGTGTGGGGTCACATTAAAGATTTAGTCGAGCATAGGCGTGATGGTACAGAAGCTGAAGTACGGGAAGCAATTCTCGCAGCTTTTGCTACCATTACTCCAGAAATGGCGTATCGCGCAACGCGTAATATTGTTCGAAGGGCTGAACTCTGTTCGCAAGAACGAGGAAGGCACTTCGAACAATTATTAAATTAAAATATGAGAGTGGATTAGACCTACTGGGGATACCACTTTAAAAAAAATGCGCCGTGTTATCTACCGCAAGGTGGTGCGGAAAGGATAACAAATATTTTCTATGCCGAGAGAGAGAGAGAGAGAGAGAGAGAGAACTAAAGAGAGAGAAACGTTATTATCATTTATGATAAAAATAAAAATTATTATAATATAAACATAGTAAAATTTATCGAGTATATTTTTTATTTTATTGTGATAGATATTAATATTTTTATTATAGTAAATATTAATCAGAAAAATTCTTATAAAATTCTTTCAATACCATTGTCCCACGATTACCATCATTTTTAGAGTAAATTTTAAGAAAAAATTTTCTCTGTATAGTATTCGAATACATCCTATCAAAATTTTACGTTTTTTAAAATAATCAATAAATGATAATAATGAGAGAGGGAGAGAGAGAGAAAGAGAGAGTGAGTGAGTGAGTGAGGAACGTTATCATTTATGATAATAACGTTCCTCACTCTCTCTTTCTCTCTCTCTCTCTCTCGTTATTATCATTTATTGATTATTTTAAAAACGTAAATTTTGATAAAACGTATCCGAATACTACACATAAAAAATTTTCTCTTAAAATTTACCCTGAAAATCATGGTAATCGTGGGACAGTAAGGTACTGGAAGAATTTTATAAGAATTTTTCTGATTAATATTTACCACAATAAAAATATTAATATCTACCACAATAAAATAAAAAATGTACTCGATTAATTTTACTATGTTCATATTAATAATTTTTAATGTAGTAAATATTAATCAGAGAAACTCTTATAAAATTTTTCCTACACCATATTATCCCACGATTACCATGATTTTCAGGATAAATTCTAATAAGAGAAAATTCTCTCCGTGTATGGTGTGATTTGCATCAGACTCTTATTTTGCTTTGTATGCATGTTAAATTTTAATGAGATACATTGTCGAAAATGATGTCAATGCGATTATTAATTTTTCAAAACTGTACTTTACAATAATTAATCAAGATGCCATTTTGAAAATAAAAAGATTCGTTTTTAGTAAAGAAAGTGAGATGAAAAGGGAAAGAGAGAAAATAGTTGTCGCGGAGCTTTAGCGTTACGCGCCGTTCGTAGCCATCGCTTTCGCTTCTCCCTCCGCTTTGCCGCGCGCCGTGTATCGTGTGACAGGGGGCCGTCTCATCTCGTCGCGCGCTTAGATTGGCCGATCTTTTTTATTTAATAACACAATAATTATTGCGAAAATCGCAAAACGGTAGAGGACTTTCCTATTCGGTTTAACTTACTCTACCTGCACACGACGGTTGAGGCGACCATTACCGGACACCCTGTATATGTATATATATATATATATATACTTACAGCCTTGACAGATTGGGCACAAGTTGGCCAGGAAGAGTACGAACACTCTTTCCAAACAATCGATGCAATAAAGATGCGGTACATCTCTGTACCGCATCGTCACGTGCCTGTGTATTAGTGTGGTTGCCGCGAATCTTTCCCTGTTTCTCATAAAACAGGGAATGCAGATTTTCACTGACCCTCCTGGTGAGACGTATGCTGTTATAACGCATACCCATGTTTCTTCGTCGAGGGTTGCGATGGTCCGTATATCTAACGTACGCGAGTGGTACGCCTCGCAAACAGCGTTTTCGCTATCGTATCCATTGTCATGCAAATCTTCTTCCTCCTCTTCTTCTTCTTTATCATCATCATCCTCTTCTTGATCTTCATCGACGATGGGTACGATATTGACCTCCATCTTCTCAATATCACCTAGTAGGATATTCACATCCCTGTCATAGTCGGGGTCGTACATTGCCACATCGCTGTCGCTGTCGCTGTCGTCGGAGATTGTTATTATCTCAATCTCGTCATCAGCAATTGTGATCACCTTCATCTCATCGTCGCTCTTACGCGCTACGTTCTCCATTTTTATTGAAAAAAACTATTCACTCGCTCACTACTATGCTCGCAAATGTTACCGTACTATGACCCGGCAGTGGCATCGGTCCTCAATATATATCTCGTTCAGCCCTTTGTGCTTCACATGCGATCGAACTTATCTCAGAAAGAAAGATGATCGGTCATAAAAGAGCAGCCGCTGCAGCAGTTGATTATTGTTTTGTTTACACCTCGTGAAAATATGTCTTGACACATTCACTACAATCCTCTCTTTCACGCGTGATAAAACTTATCTCATAAACACTGCTATACTCTTCGCATATATTGTACACCTATTTAATCAGACAAATAAATAGGTTGCAACAAGTAATCTGACGATGACGATGACGACGATGGCGGTGGTGACGGTTCTCTCATATCTGTCTCCTCTATTTCTTGGTCCGAATCATAATCAGATGATTGTGTTTTGCATGACACCGATGGTGAAGGCATATCCATGTCGGCAAAATAAAGGTTGTCCACAGTGAAATATTCTGCACAATTTTTGTAGCGACGCTGATAACATGCGACTCGCTTGTGTCGTTTAGACGATCTGGTGCATTTGGATAACCCACCGGTCACTCTTAAAATGTCTTCGTGCATTTCCAGGAAATAGGCAATATCTCTCGTATGCGGTTTTTGCACACCAAGTTTGCGATTTCTTACGAATTGCACACTTGAAGTCACCGCTTCACGTTTAAAATGAAACGGGTCATCTTTTTTTTCATCATAATAGCATTCATCGAGATGTCTATACCATCTCTCAACATTCTCAAAACACCTCGAATGATCTTTTACCGCGTTCTCCATTTTTGTAAAAAATTCACTTGTACTGCACAGAAATAATTACTTTAATTGCACACTAAACTTTTTTCTCACAGCTATTTTTCCTTGAGAAAAGCATGCGCTCGCCAGTGGTACTATGGCCCGGCAGCATCAGGGTCCTCATTATACATATATCCCGATCATCCCTTTGTCAACGTCAACGTACGAACGAGAAAAATTTAGATGACGTAAATTTTCGGCGCTTGTTTTGTTTATAAATTCCTGCAGCCGCTGGTTATCGGCGCTGGTATTTCTTCCTAAGATAAACAATAAAGAACCGCCGCTTATTGGGGAGATACCGCGAGGGTGATATACAATCCCATGCAAAAACATGTCGCAGGCCGCAAGCGGCGAGGTTGCAGGCAGCAACTTGTTCGCCCTGAAACTTTACCCACTGATATTTCTTAGAAATATACGTATAGATCATGTATCAACCCCCTTGATTGTCGGCGTATGCCAAGCGGTGGCAAGCCCTTCTTAAAATTTGATTATCTTAGATTTTCAGAGAACTGATTGTCGGCGCTCGGATCCAAGCGGCAGCCCTTCTTAGAATTTAATTATATTTCTTAGAAATATACAGATAACGTATGGGGGAAGAAACGCAACCCCCTTGATTGTCGGCGTATGCCAACAGATAACGTATGAGGAGAAGAAACGCACCCCCCCCCCCTGATTGTCGGCAGCGGCAGCCCTTTTGTAATAGATATTGCTGGAATGTTTATCTTATCTTTTAATAAATATCGCTGGAATGTTTATCTTTGTCGGCAGCGGCAGTCCTTTTGTAATAGATATTGCTGGAATGTTTATCTTATCTTTTAATAAATATCGCTGGAATGTTTATTTTTGTCGGCAGCGGCAGTCCTTTTGTAATAGATATTGCTGGAACGTTTATCTTTTGTTTATAAACATATAAGGTAACATGAGCTCCTTATCAGGTAACCTGAGCTGATAAGATAAGCTTATCTGCTGATAAGACCCCCGCCCGCGTGACGTCATACCCCCTCGCCCCCGAAAACCCCCCCGCCCCGCACCCCCCTCAGAGGACCTGGGTTAGAACCGGCCTAGTATTCCTACTGCATTTTTTTCGTCTCTCCGATTTTTGCAAATAAGACATTTGTATTAGACACTTTTTTGCAACAATATTTATTAGAATTACACATTTCTAGTATAATGATAAATTTTTATTAGTTAGGAAAAGGCGACAGTTTATTTTCTGCTATACTTTTTAAGAAATGTTGTCTCATACGTTTAACATCAGCAGAATATGTCTTATTACAAGGATTTCTTCCTAAAGCTATATTGTAGCAAATGCGGCAGCAAAGATTCCACAATATATACCATCAGGTTGTGTTTGAACGTTTTCAAATATTATATTATTTTTATTTATTTGTGGATAACGGCGATGAATGTAATTTTTTTCTTTAGCCTTCAATGTTTCGTATGTACAGCCAGATAGACTGTCGTACACTCGAAGCTTGGTGCCGTCAAAAGAAATACATCGCCAGTGATTACTGCAATTTCCCCCAATAATTTGTAAGCTTTTGTCGTTACAACTTGCTTCAATTATATGAGGATATTCCAAATATTGCACACTTTGTGTCTCAAAACAAGAATTCTCTCTTATGACGCGCAAAAATCGATCCCATGATTCGTCATTTATTTGACTATCTAAAGGTAATACATTTTCCTTTACTGAATCAAAAGGAGCAACTCAATTATCAAAAAATTCTTTTTGCTTTGCAACTAACAGACGAATAAATCGTCTTTGATATAAAATATTTTTTTTTTAATAACCAGAACGCACATGCAAATTGTTCTGGTAGAAGATATTTTTAAAGCAACTAACAGACGAATAAATCGTTTCTGATATAAAATATCTTTTTTTAATAACCAGAACGCACATGTAATTCGTTCTGGGAGAAGATATTTTAGAAGCAACTAACAGACGAATAAATCGTCTCTGATATAATTATATATAATCATATATAATTATAAATGTATATATAATTATATATAAATAAAAAATTCTCGTGCAATCTTTCAAAGCGAAAGCGAAAGACACAGGAAAGGAAAAAAAGTAACATTGAATATATGTGTGTGTGTGTGTGTGTGCGCGCCGTGCGGCAACATCTTATTTGCAAACAAATAACAATCAGCCGCGCGGCAACAACGCACGAACTCGGGAGATGTGCAGTCCACTTTTCGTCGCCGAAGACAGAGAAACTAAAGATGCCGCGACGTAAGTATTTTACATAATCTCTCTCTCTCTCTCTCCCTTTTTTTATCTAATAATATTTTTTATCTAATTATTTTAGCAAAAAGTGAGGGATACGTCATCCCGAAGAGGAAGACGATAGCGGACGCGAGGACGGCGACGGCGCCGCTGCTAGCGGACGCGAGGACAGCGACGGCGCCGTTGCCAGCGGACGCGAGGATGATTATGACTCCGCTGCCAGCGGACGCGAGGATGATGATGACCCCGCTGCCAGCAGACACGTCAGCGCAAACAGTAAGGCAGGTTAGTAATATTATATGTAATATTTTACACACACACACACACGCACGCACGCACGTACGTACGCACGCACGCACGCACGCACACACACACATATACACACATACCTATCGATTTATTTAGCTATCTGCCTCTCTGTCTATCGATCTACCTATCTACCTATCTATTTATCTATCTGTTTCTCTGTGTTTCTGTCTCTGTTTCTTCTCTTTTCTACATTGCTTTCTTTTATATCTGCACACGTATATAATAATTAATATTTTCAACATTACTTCAATAAAAATAATTACATACATACATACATGCAAATATATATATATATATATATATATATATATATTTATATGTATGTGTGTATGTATATACATATAAAACATGGGTAAAAATACACGGTTATGAGAAAAAAGATAAAAAAGATAAAATAAAATCGAGAAAAGATAGCTGAAAATTCCTTATCTTGATTTCCATAAACTTTTTGTAGTGCCGAAAATCTACGGCTGCTTTATAATCTACATTATCTAAATTTTTCTCGTTCGTACGTTGACGAACAAAAGGATTGATCGGGATATATAACGAGGACCGATGCCGCTGCCGGGCCATAGTACGGTGACCACGAGAGCGCATGCTTCATTCAATGTGTAAGATGTTTGTTATGCTATCAAGTGCTTCCGACATTCTCAGTTTAAGTGCCGAACAGCTGCAATATATTCCGAAAATTGTTTTACTGCAAAAGTGCGGCTATTTCGTAGAACATTTGTGGGACAAGCTTCCGGAGCATATCAAGATGGATCCGGAGGTTCAGACATATCGTCGCTGCCTCGAACATTACAATCGACCGTGGATGCGAACGCATATTGACGGTCCAGCATCGATGATCAGGGATTGCAGCGAATGTCAGCGAAAATAGGCTGAGGTTACACGTGTAATACGTGTGAAAAGTGACAGACATTAAAAATGGAGAACGCAGCGCATATGACGGACAAGAAAAATTGTGCAAACTTGTGTTTAAAAATGGAAAAAGACATTGTGATCGACGTTTCTGATGACGAGATGGAGGTCATCACGAACTCCGATGACGAGGCGGTCGACGAGGTGGTCGACGACGACATGTACGACCCTGTGTACGACAGGGAGGTGAATATCGTCCTGGACGATGTAGCAGAAATGAAGTTCGAACCAGACATTACTGAACAAGAAGAAGAAGAAGAAGAAGAAGAAGACCAACCATTAATTGATAATAGTTACAAAAGTGATGATCGCGTGATCGAGTCGTCTCGCGAGATTACGCTAAATAATGCGGAAATCATATCCCTCGATGAAAACACGAGAGTGTGCGTGTTCTATTCGTACGCGTCACCGTACAGATCTATGAAAATCTACATTCCCTGTTTTATGAGAAACAGGGAAAGATTCGCGATCATTGATGTCATCCAGAGGCACGAGACAATGCGGTACAGGGATGTGCCGCATCACCATTGCAGCGACTGTCAGGAAAGATTGTTCACAATCTTCCTGGGCAACATGTGTCCAGTATGTCAATGATGTAAGTATATATATATATTAAAATTCTAAAGAAAATCTATAAAATATTAAATTATTATATTTCTGTGTGCAGGTGCCGAGGCATAGTCCGCCGCGTGAGCTTCTCTCTCTCTCTCTCTCTCTCCCCCCCCCTCTCTCTCTCTCTCTCTCTCGCAGTCGCCGCATGGATGCGGCCCGCTGGCTCTCTCCTTCGCGCCTCTCTCACCACGCCGGCTCTCCTTCGCGCCTCTCTCGCCGCTGAATCCAGGCGTGAGCCGCCGTACCTCTCTCGCCTCCGACGGCTTTTTTATATATATATTTTTTTATATATTTTGCATAATTTTTATATATTTTGCATAATTTTTTTATATATTGTTTAAATGTTTATTTTATATATCTTGTATATCGTTTTATATAGTTTTACATAGTTTTTATTTCATATATCTTTTTATATTATAATAATTACACACACACACACACAAATTTTTGTAAATATACACATAAAATTTATAATAAATTATATATTTTACCTAAAAATTGTACAAGTAAACCTTATCGTTTTCCCATCCCTTGCGACACCCCCACTAGCAAAATAAAAATAATAATAAAAATAAAATTTTTAATATAATATATTTCTTTTTGAAAAGATAAATTAAAATATAAAAAAATCATTCTCTGCATCATCATCTCTTCTCTCGATGCCGCCGGATCCAAGCATGGCCCGTCTTCTCTCTCACAAATGCATGAGAGAGCGCGCGCCTCTCCACGTGTCTCTCGCATGGATGCGACCTGTCGGCTCTCTCGAACGCGAGATGTAAACATTTGACACTTGGAATGTTTTTGAAATAGATATAGCGTCTAGTGATATAGGCCTTTGTGAAGATTTTTTTAAGTGGGGGTACAGCTTGTGGAGAGCGGGTCTGCCTCTGCAATGGGTATCATAAAGTCTTTGGCAGTTATAGAGTGAATGTACATTTGTGGCCACAAACATTTAAGAAAATGTGTTACGATTATAACAACTAGCTCCCCGAAATTGTAAGTAATACAATTTATTTAAAAATTATTTCAACTAATATTATAATTTATTTCAAAGGATATTTTGATAGTATTAAAACTTATCATATTTTCTTATTCTTTCAGTTGGTAAATCAAATTATTGATAATGAAGGAATATATGTGGAACCGATTGAAGAACATCTGACGGAGAGGGAGTGGATACAGATAATGAGGATGTAGGAGCGGCGTCTCTTAGACGAGATGTGGGGCGACACGGAGGACGCCCGCATGCAGAAAACCATTTATGCATCACCGCATAATATTTTCCACCTTCGGGAGCTGTTCGGATTGGACCTATATCCATCTGAACCTGAAGTGGAAGATTGGAACGGTAAGAATAAAATTTATAATACAGTATTATATTTATAAATTAATAATTTTTCTGTTTACAGACGAACCGTTCGTTCCAATTCCGTTGCCGCCGTGGCTCGTCCTATCGGACCCACCACCGCCGTCGCCGCCGCCGTCGCCACTGTGACCCGCCTCTTAAATTAAGCGGTTTATTTTTTATTTTTATTTTTATATATTTTTTATACTTATATATTTTTAATTTTTATACATTTTTAATTTTACACACACACACACACACACATGTAAATTTACTCATATTTTATAGATTAAAAAATATTATTATCAAATAAGTGTATTTATTTTAGATTAAAATGATCTGAATTACCCAAAGCTTTCGGACTGGCAGAAGGTACGAATAAAGGCATTTTTCCACATTTATTCAATACTATCGATAATCAGTCTTATGTCGGAGCGTTACCCGGTGTTCAATATTATTTACCCGATTCTATGCAGATGAAAGAACGCAAAAAATTTCTCGCGTGGCACTCCGAGATGACGCGCGCGAACTAAGTGTTTGATTTTCAACGTGAAATATTGCTTTATTGTCGTAACAATGTAGATATCCTTAGACGAGCGTGTAGGCCTTTAGAAAAATATTCTTAGAGCGTGGAAACGTATGTCTATTCGAGGAATACACAACCATCGCCTCAAGGTGTATGCGAGTATTTAGAAAAAACTTTTTACGCGAAAGAGAGATCGGTATTATTCCAACGGGGGGATACAGACATGCGAATATTCACTCGCGTAAAACCCTGCAATGGTTGATATGGAAAGAGCGGGAGCTCGGTCATCATATTATCCATGGTGGTCGCGCTCGAGAATATCGATTACGCGATGGTACGCTAATCAATGGATACTACGAGTCAGTAGAAAATAACGTAACGCAATATTACAGTTTCACGGTTGTTTTTGGCATGATTGTCCAAGATGTTTTCGGGTAAATCGCGATAGACTGCTTTCGACGGATCGTACAGATACGTGTGATTCACGTTACGAGCACACCGTTGCAACGACATTTCGCCTTCGAAAGCGCGAATGTAGGGTGATTGAGAAATGGAAATGCGACTTTGATCGCGAGATGAATGAAAATGTCGAGATGCGCGAATATTAACATCGACATCAAATGATAGACACCAAACCGCTCGATCCCCGAGACTCATTTTACGGTGGACGCACAGGAAATATTGTAACGCGATACGAGATCACGGGTACGGAAAAGATACGTTACGTGGATGTATGTTCTCTGTATCCGTTTGTGTTGAAGACCGGTGGTTTTCCGATTGGTCACCCGACAATATACGTAGATGAGGAATGCGAGGAGTTAATTGGATTATCACCGGGATATAATTTCGATTCAGTCGAGGGGGTCGTGCGATGTAAAGTACTTTCTCACCGCGATCTCTTTCATTCTGTATTACCCTATTGTGTGCAGGGCAAATTATTATTTGCGTTATGTCGTAGTTGCTGCGAAACATTTTCTCAGATTGTGTGTACTCACAAAGCTCACGAACGCGAATTCGAAGGTACATGGATATCGTGCGAATTACGAAAAGCAATCGAGAAAGGATATTTTGTGACAGGGGTTAGTGAGATTTGGCAATATAACATCACTCGTTACAAACCCGGTACGCGACAAGGGGGTCTATTTATGGAATACATCAATACATTTCTACAATTAAAGCAAGAAGCTAGCGGATGGTCGAGCAACTGTGTCGATAACGTTGCTAAAGAGCGTTACACCCGCGAGTATGAGGAAGTAGAAGAAATCGTTCTTGAAAAAGATAACATTGCACTCAATTCCGGTTTACGCTCGTTTGCTAAATTATGCTTGAATTCTTTTTGGAGTAAATTTGGTCAACGTGCAAACTTACCGAATACCGTGATTCATGGTGGAAGTAACAAGGTGTGCTATCTTCTCGGACGAATTTTCGTCACATTCTGCGCAGCACCAAGTTTCCGCCATCTTGCAAAATCACCATTGCCAACCGATAGCAACGCGACGATAAAAGTAAACGAAATAGTGTCACGGTATACACAGGTTATACACAATTTTATAATGCCGTCGTGTTCTTTCAAAAACTGTAAAAATACGTCGCAAAATAAAAAAAATGTAAGATATTTTTCATTTCCAAAAAATCAAGAAATGATTGCGAAATGGAAAATACTTTGCAAAGAAAACGTCAACCCAAACAACGGTATGTATATAATACTGACAAGTGATAAATGGAATTTAACAAATTAAAAATTATAAAATATAATAAAATTGATAAAATACATTATTTAAAATTTGTTTATCTAGCTCGGGTTTGTTCCCAACATTTCCATTCTTCACAATACAAAGATCGATCGTGACTACTTGGGCTACTACCTAACTATAGCCCTGTGAAATCTCGGAAATTGAAACTTGATGCAATTCCAATGGAATTTGTAGAGAACAATGCAACAACTGTGGTGGAGAAGGATTTGAGTATGTATATAGACATTACTTCTATTGCTGTGAATAGATTTATGTATTAAGTAATTATATATTAATAATGTATAAATAATACTCCTGTCTTCCATACAATATATTAAATATACTTTCAGGAACAGAAGTAAGAGAATGTACACACGTTGCTACAGACTGTGTTGCATCGAGCTCTGAGAGTTTGCCGGAGCGTTGGCCGAACTCCGACGGGTTAGCGCCCTCATTTGAGTGGAACTAAAATTGTCGATAATTACCGACAATTTTAATTTTGCTATTATCGACAGTAATATATATATGTCAAAAAGCCATTTTAGTATGTTCAACATATTGAAATCAGACAACATAATATATTTTTACTGTCGAATCATCTCGCACACGCATCTCAGCGTGTCAATGACAGTAAAACATACATATATAAATGTGTCTCTTTATGACATAGTTGAACACAATTTCAATATTGCTCTTTTATATATTTTGATGATATATGCATATTTTCATGTATTTTTCAAAGGAAATATACAATCTACCATATATATATATATATACAAGGTGGTTCAAAAGTCCGGCAACGGTCAATTATGTCCAAGAAATAGTGGTCTTATGAATAAAATATAAAAATTGCAGGGTTCAACCCGGGAAAAATTTTTTATATATAATTATATCTAAATAATTATATAATTATACATAATTATATGTGAAATATGTTTATTTTATATATAATTAAATTTATTTATATATAAATTATGAAGTTCATGTATAATCTCATGTCAAGTTATATATGAAACATTATATATATTTATATATGTGAATACTTATTTATTATATATATATATATATATATATATAAATTTATATAAGTATATGTATATAAAAAGCTCTTTTATCTAATTATATATAGACATATTTCATATTTAATTTGGCAATTATATGTATAATTTTATATATTTCTATATAATTTTATATTGTTATATATAAAAATTGTTTCTAGGAAAAATAAGCTATTTTATGGTGACTTTGACTTTGACGTAGAGGTCAAATTTAAAGGTCATTTCAAGATCAACTTTTATTAAACAAAACCCTCTATTTTTATTACATATTCTTGTAGCTTATCTCGAGAATTTTCCAAAACACTAATAAAATATTTTTTGATGTACTTATTGAGTTATAAAGGTTTGAAGTGAACAATTCTTTTATAAAATTGACAATATCTTGTAAAACATTCAATTTTCGTTATACATTTATACTTTTTATGCACGGAATAATGAGACCAATCAATAAATGCAATGAAAACACAGTTGCAAAAGACGTATGTAATTTTCAAGAAGCAACTGCCCAGCAAACAACATTATAATTGCTATATAACACGTAATTAACGTGCATGTAACATGTAACATACACGTTAGTTGTAATTTCCCACTTATGGATTCTATTATTTATTGTAATTATATCCTAGATAGGATAGTGACTTAGCGAAAGATTATCTTTCGGCATCCTACAATATCGATGCTATCTGGGATGTAATTACAATATATAAATAACATATGTCATATTACAAATGTGACATCTATGAGTGAGAAATTACCGTATATATTACATGTAACATGCACGTTATATAGTATTATATACATGTAACATAGCAGTTATATTTTGTGTTTGCTGGGTGCATTTTCTTTACACCAAATTGGTCTCATTATTATGTGCATAAAAATAAAAAGTATGATAACGTAAAACTGAATACTTTACAAAGATATAATTTTATATCAAACAATTGCTTCGAATCTTTATAATTCAAAAAGTACTTCATGAAAAAATGTTTTATTATATAATGCTTTAGAAAGCTGTCGAGATAAGCTACAAGAATATCTAATAAAAAATAAAGGATTTTAATTTAAAAAATTAAGTTGACCTATAAATGATCTCAAAATTTGACACCTAGGTAAAAGTCAATACCTTTAGTATTTTTTTCATAAGACCACTATTTTCGGAGATAATTGGCCATTGCCAGACTTTTGAATCACCATGTACATATTATATATATGTTTATGCATGGATATATGCATCTATATACATGTATATATATGTATTGCAACGTCTTTTCCTGCTCCGAAACGCCAAGTTCGGACAGGGGAGCGTTCAATTTAAAGATTCCCCAAGTTTAAATAATAAAACGGTAAAAATCGGTACCAGAAGAGTTAATTACTCGCACTTAGGGGCGTTCATTAACTCACGGTAAAGTTGGGCGCCAGGCGCATGTGAACGCGCCACGATACTACTGTGAACAGCACTTAAAGTCACTTCTCCAAATTTCATACAGAGTCGCGGGTCTATAGGAGTGATGGGTCTATGGGAGAGAGAGAGATATAGAGAGACATACACGTGGTGTTATAATTTGACATAGATATATATATTTGACACTTAGGATTTACAATTTGACATCTGATAAATACAATTGGATAATATAATTAGATAACAAACAGTAATATATAAACTAGCGGTAGGGAAACAAAAATATAATATCCTAAGATCTGCGAATATCGGTACTTCGGAATTGATTTACAAAATTATTCTTAATTATACAAGGTGAAGCATCTTAGAGAATTTTGCGACAATAATATACAAACGGGATAAACAAAGACAAAATCGGTAAACGTTATGATGGTCCAACTTATTTTCGCGGGCATAGACAGAGGTCACAATAAGATACTCCGGGACACGGCGCGGTATGCAAAAAAAAGATAACAACTAGATGACGGTAATTTCGTGACTCTCTCGCACGACTCTCTCGCCGAGTCGAAAACAATGAAATAGTTACCAAACTCGCGGAGAACGGCTACACGCAAATTCCGAAAATCTAATAATCGAGCCTATAGGAAACGTGGCTCTGAATATCTCGGTAACCCGAATTTATAATAATTACTTTCGAGACGATGGACTGTCGGCGGCACTTTTCGGAGAGGGCTCGGCTCGCGAAACGCAAAGTCGGCTGGCCCCGCGATACGATACTCCAAGAAAAGACAAGAGAGAGACCGCTCTCTTACACACAAAATGATACGAAAAATGAGAGAGTGCGGTACTCACGGTAATTACAATACACGATCAATACCTACGGTACCAACCAACACGGATCTACGACTACTCGAGAGGCGGCTTACAGTTTCTGGCGACGAATTCTGGTCCTCGGGTCGCACGTTTGGGAGTTCTGGAGGCACCCTCTCTGTTCTAAGGCACACCGAACAGTGGAGAGCCGGGCCTCGCGCGCCTCGGTACCCTACGTGCCGCGCCGATCTCTCGCGCATTCCCTTGATGATAGGGTCGATGGCGGGGCCCTAAAGTCTTCCCCGCCTCCCCCTCTAGCGGGGTAATTCTCTCGCCGGTATCTTCTTGCTGCTCGAGAGGATTTTTCTCCGGGTCTGTTCCTGCGGCTTTTCTCCTGGTGGAACAAGCGGTAGGCTGGCCGGGCCCTCCGTCGTCCTTCTCCAGGAGCGGTCCAGGTGTAGGCGCGACTCGGAGTCCCCTCGGTATCCTAGAATATCCGTACGGCATCAACATTGCGCGAGAGATAATAAATAAAATTCGGCTTCTTGATACTTAACTGCGCGCGGTCCCGTGCTCTCTCTCTCACTCTCGATCCATCCTTCTCTTCGGCTGTGGTATTTCGGCATCCTCCGTCTCTCTCTCTCTCTTGCTTTACAACCTCTCCTGCCGCTCTCTCGGGCCGTCGTTGTCGCTCTCCCTACAAATCGTGTTGCACGCGCATCGACGGGCCGATGCTGCGTGCAATTGCGATTCTCGCAAAAATACGGTAATAAAAAACGAAACCACGCAAACGGATCGCACCCTCCCCGAAATGAGGGGCGCTCCAGATCACCGCGTCCTACCCGATCGGGCTTTTCGCCCTTGTGACGGCGCTCTCAAAAGCGTTACGTCACAGTATATATTTCTTACATATATAAATGCATGCATAGATGCATACATATATACAAATACATATACACATACATGTATACACATACGTGTATGGTACGTATATTGATATTACCTGTAATTTTCTATAAATTACAATGTATGCAGTACGCACAATTCGCTTTTCTCCTCTTATCAATAATTGAGAAAATAGCAAATATATTCAAACTGTAACGGTTCACCTTTCCCGACGCCGCGGATCGGCTCGCCGGTTCCAGGATTCGGGAGGAAGGGGGAGATTCAGACTCGCTTATTCCTTATTAACAATGCTTTGGTTTATTCAAAAAGAAACAAGTAAACAAAATGTTCGTTGGCATAAAGCCTAAATGAGAAACTTATTGACTACCCGGTATAAACAAAATACGGAGGCGTATAGCCTGTAGCGGTGTCCGGAAAAGACTTACAAATTACCCGGTATGACTTTAGAGATACGGTGTACGGAGGCGTATAGCCTGTAGCGGTGTCCGGAAACCGGGAAACCCGGTGTAATGACGAGAAACTCGTCACCCGGTGTATAGCAGGAAGAGACCGGAAATCGGGAAACCCGGCGTAACAACGAGAAACCCGTTGCCCGGCGTGTAGCAGGAAGAACCGGAAACCGGGAAACCCGGCGTAACAACGAGAAACCCGTTGCCCGGCGTGTAGCAGGAAGAACCGGAAACCGGGAAACCCGGCGTAATGGCGAGAAACCCGTCACCCGGTGTATAGCAGGAAGAGACCGGAAATCGGGAAACCCGGCGTAACAACGAGAAACCCGTTGCCCGGCGTGTAGCAGGAAGAACCGGAAACCGGGAAACACGGCGTAACAACGAGAAACCCGTTGCCCGGCGTGTAACAGGAAGAACCGGAAACCGGGAAACCCGGCGTAATGGCGAGAAACCCGTCACCCGGTGTATAGCAGGAAGAGACCGGAAACCGGGAAACCCGGCGTAACAACGAGAAACCCGTTGCCCGATACTAAAGGTAGGAGGCCAGAAACCGAGAAACCCGGCGTAACAACGAGAAGCCTGTTGCCTGGCTAGGAGGTCCGGAACAGGACTGGTGCCGGCTCATCCGTCGAGCCGGCTTATATACCCTGCCGGCGGTTCCCCCACTCTGCATCGAGGCTGTGGTGGGGGTAACGCGCCGGCGTCGTAGTGGGGCGCCTCTGGGGGTTGTAGTGGGGCGTTCCTGGGGTAGGGTGACCCGTGTATCGCTTTGTGTTTTGCGTTTAGGGGCGCCTTAAGCGCCATAGCCTCAAGTGGCGGGCGGGTGATCGGCCCGCGAGGCGTTAGTAACGGCCACGCCGTTACAAAACAATTAGCTGTATATTTTTATATAATATAACAGAATATTATATAATATACAAAACATTTTTATGCATATATAGAATGAAATGGGCCCCTCCATCGCCCATTCCCGTAAGAACGTAACCATAATATATGTATTTTTTTCGTCTCTCCGATTTTTGCAAATGAGACATTTGTATTAGATACGTTTTTGCAACAATATTTATTAGAATTACACATTTCTAGTATAATGATAAATTTTTATTAGTTAGGAAAAGGCGACAGTTTATTTTCTGCTATAATTTTTAAGAAATGTCTTATACGTTTAACATCAGCAGAATATGTCTCATTACAAGGATTTCTTCCTAAAGCTATAGTTGTAGCAAATGCGGCAGCAAAGATTCCACAACATATACTATCAGGTTGTGTTTGAACGTTTTCAAATATTATATTATTTTTATTTATTTGTGGATAACGGCGATGAATGTAATTTTTTTTTAACCTTCAATGTTTCGTATGTACAGCCAGATAGACTGTACACTCGAAGCTTGGTGCCGTCAAAAGAAATACATCGCCAGTGATTACTGCGATTTCCTCCAATAATTTGTAAGCTTTTGTCGTTACAACTTGCTTCAATTATATGAGGATATAAAATATCTTTTTTTAATAACCAGAACACACATGCAAATCGTTCTGGGAGAAGATATTTTAGAAGCAACTAACAAACGAATAAATCGTCTCTGATATAAAATATATTTTTTTGTTACTACTGCAACTTTATAACTATTATTATTACTATCGTACTATTGTAACTACTATTTATTATTACTATAATATTTCTACTACTAACAACTATTTAAAATAAGCAAGAGACTGCTTTATTTTTCAGAAATTGTTACTTTTAGAAAATATGTATACATATATTATGTAAAAAACAATTTATAACAATTAAACCCCATAAATATTGAATAAGAATGAAGAAGGTGTCATTAGAATATCGCAAAAAATTTATAGATGGAGAAAATCTTGCAAATTTTAAAATCATCTTTATTTTTCGAATGATTTCAAGAATACAAAGTTTCACTGTGGATATCACGTTGCAGGACATCCTGCGTATATATACACATACATACATACATTCATATATGTGCGTGTGCGTGTGCGTGTGCGTGTGCGTGTGCGTGCGCGTGCGCGTGCGTGTGTGTGTGTGTGTGTGTGTGTGTCGATCTTGCTATATTACTGCCGCGTTACCTCGCGGATCTTCCACTCCGATCACACGTTCAAAATCGCACAGTCGCAGGTTAGACGAAGCGAGTGAAACCAAAGAAAATATGCAATTTACATTCGCCAACGAGGAAGGTGACGACGACGGTGACGACGATAGAACATTAGCACATAGCGTAGTTTCTCCGTCAAAGAGAAGAAGAGGTTTACTCGATTGGATAAATCTCAATTGATGGAATCGAAAAAATTGTATTACGACTCCTCGCATTATGCAGGCTACTCTGCGGTGGACAATTTATCGCGAGCCGTTAAACCGAATTTTACGCGTAACAAAGTCGTCGAGTGGCTTAAATCGCAGAATGCATACACGCTGCATCGTCCGGTACGACGAAAAATTTCCTCGTTTACATTATAACGTAACAAATATCGATGATTTATGGGAAGCCGATTTGATCGATCTTCGTAATCTCAAGAGCTATAATGACGGTTATTCTTATCTATTAACGGTTATCGATGTGCTTAGTAAATTTGTTTGGGTAGAACCTTTACGTGACAAAACTGCCGCCTGCGTAATAAAGGCCTTTCAACAAATATTTTTGAGAAACGAGGGTCGACTACCTGTATACTTACAGACCGACAAAGGCAAAGAATTTATCGCCCGTCCTGTACAAAATTTCTTAAAGAAAAAGACATCCGATTTCGTGTAACGCGCAATCTCGATATTAAAGCGTTTATAGTGGAACAATTTAATAGAACACTCAAAGAGCGGATGTGGCGTTATTTTACGCATAAAAATACACGTCGTTACTTTGATGTTTTACAAGATATTGTTCACGCTTACAATCATACTCGTCATTCCACCATCAAAATGCAACCCGCTGTCGTTACGTGAGAAAATGCTCGTACCGCGTGTGAAAATATGAAACAACGATGGGATAACGATAAAGAAAAGAAAAAGAAGCGTGGGCGTAAACAAAAGTCTAAATATCGCGTGGACGATCTCGTACGCGTCAGTAGAGCAAAAGTAACCTTCGAGAAAGGATACGAGGCGAAGTGGAGCTAGGAGATATTTCGAATTCATCGAGTTCTCGAATAGAGAAAACCCCGCGTGTATGAATTAAGCGATTTGTCGGGTGAAGTTATAAACGGAATTTTTTACGAACAAGAATTAGCACCGGTTATTAAAGACTTACGCGACGAGGAATTTATCGTCGATCGTGTGATAAAAAGCAGAGGGCGCGGCAACAATAAACAATTATTAGTTAGCTGGCAAGGTTATCCTTCTAAATTTAACTCGTGGATACCCGCTTCAAATTTAACTATTTTTCGAAATGAGGGCTGATCAATTTCTTCTGGTTCTTCCAAGCAATAGCAGTATGTGCTATTTTCCCAACAATAAAACCTCGTCGTTCATTACGGAATTACCTCAATCGCTGCACTTACACGGTAAATGGGAAGTCGCGTTGAGTAAAATCCAATTCCCTAATACCTTTTTTCATATAAGGCGCGAAGAAAATATACTCAGTTTCGTCAATATTGACCCTCAAGTTAAAAAGAAAAATAAAAAAGATGAGGTGTTAACTTCGAAGGAAGCCGTAATACCGTGTGGCGTTTATAATAACATGGAAGAACTCATCTCCATGATTAATTCGTCATGCAAAGAAGTCGGTTCCCATTTTCGTTTAGAGCAAGAAAAATTTACAGGCGGTAGTATTTTGTTCTCCCTCGCGTGTCCTGCTGGTTGCAATCTGATTCATTATATGCATTTTTCCGATAGACTTTTGCAAATGCTCGGTTTAGCTGATTTTCTTTATAACGCTCCTAAAGGGAAAAGTCACTTTTGTTCTATGCTCACATCTAAACTTAATTCCAAAGAAAAATCTACTTCAATTTTTCTTAAACTCGGTTCTCTTGACGAAAATGGAGTACGTCGCGAAGGATTCTATAGTTACAAAACGTCTAGTTTGGCGCGGGGTATTCCCGATAAACTGTTCGTTTATTGTGATATTTGCGAGCCTTACATAACAGGCGATGTGCAAACTCCTCTTCTCCGAATAGTGCCTGTCACGGGGGGTGGGCGCGATTACGAATTTGGAACGAATCAAGTGAAATATTTCTCACCTCCGCATTATATCCCGGTGCGCCTAACAAATTTCCGACGGATTGAAATCAATATAAAAGACGATACTATAAAAGAAAATACCATTTGAATCTGGCACGTTAACGGTGCTTTTACATTTTAAACGTATCGATTAGATTTTTAAAAATACTCTGTAAAGATTTTTTTGATAAGAAAGAAGGGATTTGTTCATTAATATGGATTATTATTCGGAGTATTATAACGAATTACAAAACGGTGGAACTCGCGGCGGTGGAATTCCACGAGTTTTTGTCGGTTCACCTTATCAACGAAGTCATGGAATAGGTAGTTTTCTCGGAGAGAAATTTCAGACGTGTATTGCCTTATTTAACTAGAGGTCTAGGGGCAGTGGGTAAAGAAGCTTTGCGGGCTGAGATTAATATAATCGAGGATGTTGAAAATAAAATGCCGTTAAAGGTAGCTGTCAAACATCATTTTGAACAATCGCGTAACAATCTTAAGAGAAAAGCTAGGAAAAAAATAAGTAGTCTAATGAAAGGTACGGAATATAAATCAGATAAAAAAATTCATGTAGCACAGTTTCCTTTCGGCAGGCTTAAGACTCACGTCGCTAAATCCTCGGTAACCGCGTCACGTAAACGGCGTAAGACAAATAAGAAAAAAAGTTTATCGAAAATCAAGTCGTGTGGGAAAAAAGAACAAATACAAAAAAACTAAAAATAATACGAGGAAAAATCGCTTGATTGTAAAAAGATTCAAGTCGTTTGCGAAACGGCGTAAAGCTAATAACGGTAAAAAGCGCACAGTATACGATATATTTTCATAATCGCCATTATTCTAAATACGTTTGTCCGTGACAATAACGTTGGTAGAGCGGGCGGCGATAGAAAAAAATGTCATTTCTTCACACACACTCGAGCGAGTGTTTAAAGAGCGAGCTCGATCTCTTCTCTTTACCGCCCACGCAAACTAGCATCGAAAGTTCGCAATGGATTCATTACAAACCCGTGACCTCGCTTTTGGACGACTCCCCGCTAGAATTCGTCATCCCGGGTCACGGAGAAGAATATTTAGATCTCACACACACGTTATTAAGTCTTCGGGTACGCGTAGAAACCGAGCCGCTACCCGGTCTCGCCGCCGGATCCGTCAATGTGGGCCCCGTAAATCATTTTCTTCATTCCATCTTCAATCAAATCGACATGTATTTCAATCAAAAGCTCGTGTCGCCTCCAAACAACGCTTATGCGTACCGCGCGTACATCGAAGCGTTATTAAATTATTCATCACCCGCAAAAACTTCCCATCTAACCTCGTGATTATGGGATGCGGATACACCCGGGCACATGGACGATACGGTAGGAGCGGAAGGCAATACTGCTATAGCAAGACGAGCTCATTACATACGCGGAGGGCGCGCGATAGATCTTATAGGTCACCTCCATTGCGACGTTTTCAATCAGGACAAATTCTTAATTAATGGCGTCGAGGTGCGGTTGAGACTCGTGCGTTTGAAAGATACGTTTTGTTTCATAGAAACTAATTGCACGTCGAAAATTCATATACTCGATGCAAGCGTAATGGTGAGAAGAGCGAAAATAAGCTCCGGAGTATTACTAGCGCATGCTAGAATGCTGAGCAAAGTTACTGTCAAGTATCCGCTTACGAAAGTTGAAATTAAAACATTCACGATTCACAGCGGGGTTGTGGGTGAATCGTTAGATAATGTAATACTGGAACAATTACCGAAACGAATAATAGTAAGTTTTGTCGATAATAAAGCGTTTAACGGTGACAGAAAATTGAATCCGTTTAATTTCCAAAATTACGGAATAAATTTCTTCTTGCTTTACGTCGACGGTACACAAATACCCAGTAGATCGTTACAACCGGTTTTCTTGTCTCGCGAACCGCTTTACATCGAAGCTTATTATACGCTCTTCTTGGGGACGGGTATCCATTTTTTGAACGAAGGAAATTCCATAAGTAGAGATAATTATTCTCGGGGATATACGTTATTCGCTTTTGATCTTACACCCGATCTATCCGCTAATTGCGCCGGTCATTGGAATCTCGTGAGACACGGAAGTCTACGGTTAGAAGTAAGATTCGAGAAGGCACTCACCGAAACAATTAATTGTATCGTTTACGCCGAATTCGATGTCATAGAAATCGACGCATCGCATCAAGTTATCGTCGATTTTTCCGGTTAGCTTTTAACGCTCGTTCACTAACATGTATTTATACACCGTAATGTAATATGCGATTAAAAAATTTTCCCTCTCCTCTTTCTTTGAAAATTTCGATAACGCTTTTCACGAAGTGGAAACTATGTAACGTGCTAGAATGAATTCAGTTTTGTACGAGACACGAACAAACGCACACGTTTCGCTAAGAGCTTGTATCTCACCAACGAAAATCTCACAATATGGATATAGTCGTCGACATACAAGGTTTCCACGATGAAGCCAATAAATTTATCGCAAAGAAAGTCGCCGTTGTCGCAATCGATGCTCCGATTGTCGAGCATTGGATTATGATGCCACCATACGCGTTTGGAAAATTACCCGCAAAAGCAAGACGAGAAAACAATTGGCTCTCACGAAATTATCACGATATCGAGTGGTTCGACGGCTCAGTTAATCCAAAATATTTTACCTCACATCTCCGCAAAATTGCAAGACACGCACGTTGCATTTACGTCAGAGGTAATGAAAAAGCAAACTACTTGAGGAATTTACTTTCCAGAGATATAAATAATTTGGAGGGTACATCACCAGCATTTAAAAATTTACCGGATGAGGAAGATATCGTACAATATTGCGGTCATCACGGGATTCGAAAATTCGGAATCTTTCATTGCGCGTTATACAATGCTTATAAATTAAAATGCTGGCTAAGTGCGTAAAATAATTGCGAGAACGTTTTGACCTCTACTGAAGCTACTTGTAGTTCTGACGAAAGTTGGGAAATTACCTTCGACGACAGCGATGATAAATACGAAGCTACCGTTTCTTGCGATGTAAATGAGAATATAACTAAAATACAAATAGAGGAGAAAAATCAGCAAAACAACGAACAGCAAATTGAAAAAGAAGAAGAGAGATTTGTGATTTTTGAATCGTCATCGACGTTGACGAATAGCAACAAGAACGAAACAATTTCCATCTTGACGCAAACTGACATTGAAAACCTCTCAAAACAACTTAAGATAGAAGAAGACGCATTATCGAAAGAGGTAAAACCCGGTATTGTTCAAATAATACCGTACACTCGTTCGTATTCGGGACAAAAAAATGAACTCTCGCGAAATTCTACAAGCATTGCGTCATCTTGATGCCAGACATGTTGGAGTCTATGCAGCCGACAGAGTTCCGAGGGTGTGAACGAGGTCAACGGCTATCGTCGCTAACACCGACAATCACGATCGACCTGGAGAACATTAGATCGCCTTCTACCTCGATGAACACGGCACAGCCACTTACTTCGACAGCTACAAATTGCCCCCCTTGTATCCAGAATTTCTCATCCGACTTCGACGAAACTCCATCATCCATCGCTGGAATATTCAACAATTACAAGGAATTTTTTCTAAGACTTGCGGACAATACTGCTGTGTATTTTTATATTATATGTGCAGCGGTTATAATCTTAATCAGTTTTTCGCTCTTTTTCCAAAGATTGTGAATATAACGATCGTTTAATCATACACTTATTTCGTAAAATGTTTACTCATAAAAAACAAGCGAATCATAACAATATATAATATGAACTTTGGTATCAATAAATAAATTTTGTTTTGTAAAAATATTTTAAATATAAACCATATTTGTACTTTTAAAACCATTGTTCGATTTTCTTTCACTTCCTCTTTCCAGAAATTTCCTCAACGTGCACGTTCCTGTTCACCTTCATTAAGCCGCGCGTTATTTTAAAATAAAATTTTATCTGCCATCTTTTCAACAATAAGCATTCTTTCTAATCTACGACGATGTATTATTTTTTATCGTGACACGAGTCAGAATGCTCGATTGTACAAATATTTGCGTGTTCTTTTTTTTTATTACCCTACGGCATTGTCAGCCACTACCTGCCACCGATTCCTGGTCGACCGCATGACGCTTTAAGTTAGAAAGTTACTTTATAAAAGTAATTCGTTACTGTTACCGTTATTTCTTCTAAAAAGTAACTCGTTACCGTTACCGTTATTTAAAAAGTAACGAGTCGTTACAATTTTCGTTACTTTTTTCATTTTTATATATAATAACAAATTTATATATGTATGTATTAAAAAACAAAAAATTTTTTATAAAAGAATTAAAATAAACACTTAAAAAAAATTTTTAAATATTTTTTGATATTAAATAGGATTTATTTTAAATATTACTAAGTTTTAACGAAATTATTTTTTAAAAAAACTTGTTCAAAAGTTAAATCTTCAACTTTCTTCTGTTTTCCATGTGTACACTGACCGGCAGGATGGTGTCCGACGTCAGAAATGTACGACGGAGGGAACGAGACACCGATAAACAAGCGCGACCCGAGGTGTCTGTATGTCCGTATAGCTGTCTCACTCGCACTTCTTCAATTCATAGTCGAGTGAGTGAGACAGCTATTGGACACCACTAAATGACACCATGTCTTGTATTGCTTTCTCTCTTGATCATACGATGTTTGAGAGAGATGCAATATCGGAATACCCCCTACTACTTTCTCCTTCGCTCCTTGATCTCCGCCGCGCTTCAAACGATACATACAATGTCGCGCTACGTATGTGTGCATATGATTTTTAGCTGTTATACACGTATACACACATCTGAAATCTGACGCCGGACATCATTCCTGCCGATCGGTGTACAATCAGAACCTCTCTGGTACAATGACGCGAGTTGCGTGTTCCGAAATTTAGTCTGGTAATACTGAAATACTATATATTTCTAGTATTGACAATAAAGGTTTGTTCGCGATGCATGCCCCAACATTCTCCTTCTTACACCAATGCGCTCGTATTGGTGCGCTCCTCAAATTGGACCAATACGAGTGCATTGAAGTGAAAAGGAGCAAGTTGGGATATGCGACGCGAACAAACCGTAAATTTCGGAACGTGACCTCGTTTGCGATTGGTCATTGCTAGTTACTTTAGATAATTACCAAATAAATTCGGAAAAAGCACTGACGAGATAATAGTACGTCGTCAGTGGTAAAAGTAACGATAAAAGTAACGCGTTAAATTTGTTACTAGTTACCAAAGAATGTAATGAAATTATTTTTTCCGTTCCAAATAAAATTTGTAACGCCGTTACCATTACAGTTACCAAAAGATGTAACTGTAACGGTATATATACTTAACGGTGTTACAAGTAACGCGTTACTTCCCAACCCTGTAATTATACATGGACTTTTTTCCCGGGTCTTTATAATATGTTGTATAACTTGAAAGATTGTAATACATTGTTGCAACGAGGGTCACTATTTATATTTCGGGAATAGGAACAAAAACAAATAGTTAAGCTGCGAATATATTTTTATTGTTTTTCAAAGTACTCGCCACAATGATCGATACACTTTTGCATGCGCTTAAACCAATTTTCAAAGCATTTATTCCATTCCGAATGAGGTATCTCCAAAACATGATTTTTGAACGCTTCAATAGCTTCTTCGGGCGATGAAAATCGTTGACCACGCAGTTTATTCTTCACGGATGGGAACAAAAAAAAATCATTGGGTGCCAAATCAGGGCTGTACGGCGGATGATCCATCAATTCGATGTTTTGAGTGCTCAAATAATCTCTTGTTTGAGCCGATGTGTGAGAGCTCGCATTGTCATGATGAAGAACAATCCGACGTCTCTTGTTTGTTTTCCTTATTTCACCGAAGATTTCTGGCAAACAGATGGTTGTGTACCACTCAGAATTTACTGTTCTACGATCCTCTAGAGGCACTGTTGCAATATGACCAGTTTTTCCGAAGAAACAGGCCACCATTTTCTTTGAAGTGCTTCGTGCGCGAACAACTTTTGTTGAATTTGGTTCATCTTGGAACACCCATACAGTCGACTGCTGCTTACTTTCGGGCTCATACGAATATATCCATGATTCGTCACCTGTCACGATTTTATAAACGTCTTTTGAAGCACCGCGATTGTATTTCTTAAGCATTTCTTTTCACCAATCGACACGAGCCTTTTTTTGAGCGATTGTCAAATTATGTGGGATCCAACGCGAACATAACTTTCGCACAGCTAAGTGTTCATGTAAAATCGCATATATGCTGGTGAAACTAATGCTTAGGGATGCCTCAATCTCACAATAGGTTACATGACGATCTTGCTTAATCATTTCGTGCACAGCATCGATGTTTTCTGGCACTACAGTCGATTTTGGACGACCTTCACGAAACTCGTCGGACAGCGAACTACGACCACGATTGAATTCACTATACCAGCGATACACAGTGGTTTTTGATGGAGCTTCATCGCCAAAAGTCAAATTAAGTTGATTGACGCACTCTTGTTGTGATAATCCACGTCGAAAGTCGTAAAAAATCATTGCACGAAAATGTTCACGATTCAGTTTCATTTTTTGCCGAGACAAAACTTTCAACTAAATATAAAATAAACAAATAGCGTCCGTATGACAAAATGTTCTGAGTACGTATATCGTCAAAAATGTCAAACTTTACGATGGAACCGTCAGATGAACTCACATGACATCAGTATTGCCAATTCCCGAAATATAAATAGTGACCCTTGTATAATCGAAATATTTCGTTACATGGATATATAAGTTTAATTATTTAATATAAAACACGATATACACCTCCTTCTACTCGGCCATAGAGCCAAACGCGATGTTATTGCGAGATAAAAGTAAGAAAATTGAGAAATCTGGGAATTTCGTATCCGTAATTGGGATCTCAAAAACTCTCCTTATACCTCTCTTTAAATACCTCTGTAAGAAATAGGCGAGAAAAATATTGGTCCGAAAGTTGGCTAAATCGGGAAACGAACCCGAGACCTTCCGCTTGCCGGGCGAATGCTCTTCCAACTGAGCATTCAGACACTTACAAAACAATACTTTTCTCAATGTTTTTAATCCCCCACTGCCCGCCCAAAGCGTCGTACTTAGGCCCAGACGCGAATAAACAATGATAAGAATATTAAGAATATTAGATTGGCTCTTATTAATATATTTAATATAAAAACACGATATACACCTCCTTCTACTCAGCCATAGAGCCAAACGCGATGTTATTGCGAGATAAAGTAAAAAAATTGAGGAATCTGGGAATTTCGTATCCGTGGTTGGGATCTCAAAAACTCTCTTTGTACCTCTCTTTAAATACCCCTATAAGAAATAGGCGAGAAAAATATTGGTCCGAAAGTTGGCTAAATCGGGAACTTTCGGACCAATATATTTCTCGCCTATTTCTTACAGGGGTATTTAAAAAAAGGTACAAGGAGAGTTTTTGAGATCCCAACCACGGATACGAAATTCCCAGATTCCTCAATTTTTTTACTTTATCTCGCAATAACATCGCGTTTGGCTCTATGGCCGATAGAAGAAGATGCATATCGTGTTTTATATTAAATATATTAATAAAAGCCGATTTAATATTCTTAATATTCTTATCATAAGTTTAATTAATTGATCTAATATTGTGACAAAATATTTCTCAATCTTAACAAAAATATAAAAGTTAGTTTTATCAGATTAATTAATTTTTTTGCAGATAATGAATTTATTTAGATGACTTGTTTAATTATCATGTTGTTAAATATGTAGGATATGCAAATAAATTTTTATATGTAGAAAAAAATAGTTTTTGCTTTATTGATTCAAATGTGAATTTGAAAAAATAATTAATCTAATAATATATTTAAGCTTTAAAACTCAAGAAAAATTTTTATGTAATTTTTCGTTTCATTATAGGTATATAGAGAACAGAATTAAATTATTATAAAAACTGAACTGAAACTTGTATAAGTTATATTTAAAATTTCTAGATAATAGTTTCGTGGTGGCGTTCTTGATAACCATCGATAGGGCCTGCGATATAATTGACAATTTTAAGTTGTCCCTCTGCATTGTAAAAACCATATCGGCCTTTAACACTTCCGTCTTGAAGACGCTCCTCCATTTTGAATTGCCGATTTTTTCTACAATAGAAATAAATTATCAATTAAAATATAATAAATAAAGCTCGCACTGTAAAACATAAAATTATAAATTTAAGATTTATTTTGTTTTTATTATTGCGCTAAAAAAATATGTGCCCTCTACATAACTATATAATCAGTTTCTATGAAAAATTAACTTATTTATTTAAAATTGACACATTACCATCCGGGTCTGGCTCTTACTAGTTTAATAAAATTTAAAAATGAATTTTATGTCAATCTTTTTAATGATTGTTTTTTTGAAAGTTTTTATGAAACTTTTAACTCATATAAATAATTTTCTGATTCTTTGTGTATATAATATTGTAATTATATTAACTATAATATATATGTGATATATAAGGATATAGAAAAGTAAGGGCGGAATATAGGCTAATGTGTAAAGGAAAAAGGGAGGAGGAGAGGCTAAGATGGTACAAGGAGGCGATAGAGGCAAGAACGGAAGGAGAGGTATGGAAGATTATAAACAGGGAAAGGAAAAAGAGAGAAGGGGTGAATGAGGAGATAAAGGCGGAGGAATGGAAGGAATACTTCATGGACTTATTGGGAGGGATAGAGGTAAAAGTGGTAAGAGGAGGAAAAGAAAAAAGGGAGAGGGATGAGGAGCAGGAGATAAGCAGGGAGGAAGTGAAGAGGATGCTGGGAAAACTGAAGAAAGGAAAAGCAGCGGGGGAGGATGGGATACCGAGTGAGGTATGGAAATATGGAGGGGAGAGGGTAGAAGAGTGGGTATGGGGAATGTGCAACAGAGTATGGAGAGGAGAAGGATTGCCGGAGAGGTGGAAAGAAGGGATAATAGTGCCACTGTTGAAAAAGGGAACGGGGAATAAAGTGGAAAACTATAGAGGAGTAACATTGATGCCAACGCTATACAAGATATACGTGGGGATTTTAACTGAAAGGTTAAAGGAAGAAATGGAGGGGAAGAATATGATACCGGAGAGTCAGACAGGTTTTAGGAAGGGAATGGGGGTGATGGATAGTATCTATGTGTTGAACTGTCTGGTGAATAAGAGGGTAAACAAGAAGGGGGGAAAAGTAGTCGCGGCATTTATGGACCTGAAGGCGGCGTTTGATTCGGTAGATAGGGAGGTGTTAATGGAGGCAATGAAGAGGAGGGGAGTGAGGGAGGGATTAAGGAGTAGGATAGAAGAGGTGTACAGGGAAACGAGGAGTAAGGTAAGAGTGGGGAAGGAGGAGGGAGAAAATTTTTGGACGGCAAGGGGGGTGAGGCAAGGTTGCCCAATGAGTCCGCACTTATTCAGTTTGCTGATAGCGGATATAGAGGAAGTGCTAAGAAAAGGAGGTTGGGGGGGGGGTGAAACTGGGAGGGGAAAAGGTGCATTGTTTGGCGTACGCAGATGATATGGTACTGTTGGCGGAGGATGAAGAAGGGATGATACATATGTTGGGGAAAATGGAAAGTTATATGGACAAGAAAAGGTTAGAGGTGAATGTGGATAAGACAAAGGTAATGAGGTTTAAAAAGGGAGGAGGAAGAATGAAGAGAGTGGAGTGGAGATGGAAAGGAAAAAGGTTAGAGGAAGTGAAAGAATTCACATATTTAGGGTATAAGCTACAGAGGAACGGGGGGCAGGAGGCGCAGGTAAAGAACAGAGTTAGGAAAGCAGGAGCGGTGATAAGACAGGTGTGGGGAATGGGAAAGAGAAGGTTTGCAGGAGACTGGATGAAAAGAGTATGGCTAATGGAAAGGTTGGTGGGGACGGTGTTGGAATATGGGGCGGAAATATGGGGATGAAAGGAGAGGAGAGAGGTGGAGGCAATGCAGGAGCGATGGATTAGGTGGACGTTAGGAGTAGACTGGTGCACGCCGGGGTATATGGTAAGAGAGGAGATAGGAAAAGACAAATTTAGGATAAGGGCAGGAAGGAGGGCGGTAGGGTATGAGAGGAAGTTGGAGGAAGGAAGGGGAGGAAGTTTAGCGAGGAAATGTTTTAAGGATATGAAAGAGAGGATAAGGGGAGGAAAGGAAAGAACGATGTGGGAGGAAGAGAGGGGGAAATTTTGGGAAGAAAGAGGAATAGAAGGGAAAGAGATGGAGGAAAAAAGGGGAAGGGGAGAGGAAGTATATGAGGGGTGGGAACAGAAAGACAGGGAAAGGCAGAAGGAGGAAAGATGGGAGAGGATAAGAGAGTCGAGATATAATAGATGGTATGGGGAATGGAAGGAGGAGGGTTTACCGGAATACCTGAGAAAGGGATGGGGGGAAAGTAGATGGAGAAGGATAGTTAGGTTCAGAATGAACAATGAGATGAGAGGGGCGAGATACTGGGAAGAAGAGGGGAAAAGAAGGTGTAGGTTATGCGGGATAGAAGATGAAACATGGGAGCATGTGATAGGAGAATGTGGGGGAGAAGGGGGGAAGGGAAACTGGTGGGAAAGAATGAAGAAAATACTGCAGGAAGGAGGAGAAGGGGAAGGATGGATGAGAGAAATAGAGAAAAAGAGGGAAGAGGGGAGAACGGAAGAAAGGAGGGAGGGAGGGGAAAAGGAGGAAGGAAGTATGAGGAGGAGAATGAGTGAGGTATGAATGAGGTGGTGGAGAATGTATGGGGAATCGGAAGCCGAAGCGAAGCGATAGGTAGGGACGGCTCTTTCTCTCTCTAAAGTAGTAGATAAGTAGGTTAAGGTAGAATTAAATTATTTGTAAATTAGATGTAAGAATAGAGTTAAGAGTAGATATAAGTAAGATTGTAAGAGTTTGTAAGGTTGGGGAACGCTCCTTCAAAAGCGCCTTCAATCCCTTAGGGGACGAATAAAGAATTAAATTGAAATATATGTGATATATACATATTTATATATTTACCCGCGTCCTGTATCAAAACCGAATATATATGTTCCTAATCCCTGATGATTTCTTATTTGAAAGTCTATTCGATTTCCATCTGACGATTGCTCCATTGTTCTTTTTGGTATCACATGATAAATTGTTGAGATATGATTTGCATATGGCGATGTGACTTCTCGATTTATATTACTGGCATGCAGTGGCAACATGATTGTGAGCGAAGAGAGTTTCAGAAATAGCTGTGCAATAAAAAATATACGAATTTCTCATATATATTGAATGGTGATATTTTCAACTTCCGATGATTTCGACTAAAAATGTGCGATTAGAATCGGAATTAATTTTTTTAATGCGGATTTTATGCGAAAAATGTAAAACTTTTGTATCAAACATTTTTTCGAAAAATGTCATCTATGACTTTTATAAATAATCTTTAAAATTACTATAGACCACCCTATTTAAAAACTATAAAGAAGTGATTATTTTGAAATAGAAACACTATTTTATAAATTAGAAACACACTTTATCTAATAGTTCATTTTCAACTTCCAGTTTCGGCGGAAATTAATGAATAAAGACTGGATATTTAATCAACAAATAAAAAGGCAATAAGAGCTAGATAAGTTCTATACTAGAAATATATTTGTGAAAAGATTTATAACATAAATTATTAAATATTATACAGAAGTAAATTCGATTCGTCGTACGTTTCGGTTGTCTTTTTCAACCTTCTTCAGCGAGTACATTAAAAATTAAAATATTAGTATAAGTTAACAATAAATTATTCATCAATGTCATTATAATATAAATTGACGGAGTCAATTTATATGCTTACACCCGAGATCAACGCATTTATAAAGCAAGAGCATTTTTTTAGTATATATTCTATTCCTCACAACGTCATTATATGTAATTGTCGTGAAACAGATCTCTCGCTAATTGTTCTGTTAGGAGGTCGGTTGCGAATCTCAATAACAGCCATTGTTAATATGTCTATAAAATCATAAGTATACGGAAAAAAATTAACATTAAAGATAAGTAAATTAATGAAAATGGACTTACAGTTAAATCGAGTAAGATGTATTGTGACGTGAAGGCTTACATATGTTTAATAGCTCGAGGTAACAATAACGTATGATTTTTAACTCTCAGAGAGACGACCGCACAAGAAAATAGTTCCCAGCAAACACAGTATATAAATGTTATATACTTAAGCATGTTACATGTAACGTATATGTTAGTTGTAATTTCCCACTCATAGATGTAACATTTTTAATATTACATATATTACATTGTAGTTATATTGTCATTATATCCCAAGATAGCACTGACTTATCAATACATCAATGCTATTTGGTATATAATTACAATATAACTACAATGTAATATATGTTATATTAAAATGTTACATCTATGAGTGGGAAATTACAACTAACATGAATGTTACATGTAACGTACACGTTATATTACCTGTTATATTTCGTTTTATTATAGCAATGTAACAATTATATATTGGTGTTTGCTGGGGATCTTCTCTTGTGAGTGAAAATGTTTATTATATTTTAGTTAACTCGCGCGTTACTTTTGTCTCGCGCGGCGCGATTACTTATTCGTTTCGGTACGAGTCGGGAATTAAATAACGTGAGGCATTAATTGCATATAATTCAAAGTATATTCTTAAACACAAACTTCAACTCGATACATGTATATGAAACCGCTCGGATTAATCATGTGCGTCCGTACGCGGTGAGTGTCGAAAACGGACTCTAGTATGTAATTTCGCTTTTACTGTCTTTCGCCTCAAAATCGACCTTCCAGAGGCTTCGAGAGGCTTCGCTAATTTTCTGTCCGTTTATTTCTTTGTCTCTTACGTCTCGATGTTTGTCTCTGTGCTTCTCGTCTTTCGTCTCGTCTGTTATATTTTTATTTATGTTTATTTGTGTCTCTGTACTTTTCGTATGTGTGTGTGTCCGTATTCGTATACGTGTTTTCGCTTGTTAATTTTGGGGAAGTATGTGACGATGTAATCGCCACAATATTATTTACTTTCTGTGAAAAAAAAACAACTTTTTTCACGAATAAAATAAAAATTTTTTAAAATAACATTATCTTAAACTCTAAAACGTTTTCCTTAATATTTTTCGAATGAGAATCAATAAAAACGTTTCCGAGAACCACTTATAAAACGTTTCTAAAACAAATATGTGTTATCTCTTATAAAAATATTACATAATGGTTATCATAGAGAAATTCTGTATTAGTTACATAATTTTATATCTAAATTTTATGTATCTGTTACGTTTAAATTTCATGTATTTATTACATATAATATACAGGCATAATGTTGCTGACAATTCCATATAAACGTTACAATAGTTGACATATCGGTTATCAGAACAGAGAATATCTGTAAATGTTACAAATAACATTTAATAGGTTCTGTAATAATTACGTAATTTTATATCTAATTTTATGTATCTATTACATATCATATACAGGCGTAATGTTGCTGACATTTCCATCTAAATGTTACTTAATAGTTCACATAACGGTTACCAGAACCGCGAACAACCGTTAGTTTTGTAAATGGTCTGTAAAAGTTACAGAACAGTGTTTAATACGTTATTTGTGCATTATAAATTTTCAGTAAAATTTTCCTCGAAAAAAACGTTTTGGAACGTAACCTAAGTAATCGAAAATCACTCGAATCGACTTGAAAATAATTTCTACTGTTTTCGAAGTTGTTGATTACACAAATCTGCAGTCAAATTTGCACAATTGAAAATGGCAAATTTAGTATAATGGCTTTTACTGCAAAAAGATATTGGTGCAAGTTGCTGTTCTTCCAAACTGAGATTAAATTTCGACTTGTATTGTCCATATTATAGGTTGATAGAAAATGAGTTAAAATTTTCAATTGTGCAAATTTGACTACAGATTTATAATCCTCGAAAACTTAAAAATAATTTTCAAGCCGCCATTTTTTTATATTTTTCTTCAGATTTATAATGAACGAAAATCTTATACCCTATTATTTTCAAGATAAAATTTCTCAAATTTTCGCAATTTAATTAAAGATAATTAAAAAGGCCATATTCCTTTAGAAAATATACAAATGTAGGAATATTTTGAGACCTTAAACGTTTTTTCCGTTGCATAATTTTTGGAAGGAAAGATGACCCGCTTGACGCGAAACGTTCCATATATCTAACAATAAGTATACAATATGTATACATATATATATATAGAACGTTTCGCGTCAAGCGGGTCATCTTTCCTTCCAAAAATTACGCAATGGAAAAAATGTTTAAGGTCTCAAAATATTCCTACATTTGTATATTTTCTAAAGGAATATGGCCTTTTTAATTATACAGAATGTCCCATTTTAAAAAACGCACTTCGATAATTCTTCAACGAAACATTTTCAGTAAAAATGTTTTAGACAAAAGTTGTATGGTTTCGAGGGGGACATAAAATAGTGCCATTGATTTTGACTTTGAAAAGTCATTTGAAAGTCACGTGAATATCAACTTCAATTTCTTAAATGGAACTATTTATTTTTCATTGTATACTCTTGTAGTTTATCTCGAGTGCTTTCCAAAACATTATAACAAAATATCTTTCATGGAGTACATTTTGAGTTATAAAAGTTTGAAATTAACAACTTTTTTACATAAAATATAAAATATCTTGTAAAATATTCAGTTTTCGGTATTCATAGGCTGCGTTTGCTTTAACGCTTTCAGCGTTATAAGCATTTTCTGTCTTCGTTGCACATCGAATATCAACGAAGACAGAAGATGCTTAAAGCGCTGAAAGCGTCCAAAACGAACGCAGCTATATCTTAATACTTTTATGCACAGAATAATAAGACTAATCAATTGGTATAAAGAAAACACCTAGTTGCTTTAAAAAAGATGTATGATGAATTTGTAATCAACACACAATTAAAAGGCAATAAGATCTAATTAAATTCTATCAATTAGTAATTTATTTGTGAAAGGATGTATAACATATTAAATAACAGACAAAAATAAATTCGTTCGAACGTTTCGGTTGTCTTTTCCAACCTTCTTCAGCGTGTACAATTAAAATTATAGGTTAATAAAATTTTATAATAAATTACTTATAAATGTCATTATACTAAAAATATACAGAGTCAAGATATTTTATTTATAATTAAGCGAAAGCAACGCATTTATAAAGCATGAGCATTATTTTTATATAAACTAATCTTCAAAACGTCATTATATGTAATTGTCGCGAAACGGATCTCTCACTAATTGTTCTGTTAGGAAGTCGGTTGCGAATCTCGATAACTGCCATTGTTAATATGTCTATAAAATCATTATGTACGGAAATTAACAATGCAGATAAATAAAAATAAAAAAGACTTACAGTTAAATCAAGTGAGATGAAATCTTTGACGTGAAGGCTTTCAGATGTTGATTGCTCAAGCTTGCTATAACGAATGGTTCTAAACTCTCAAAAAGACGACCGCAAAGTGAGAAAAATAGTTCGTTGTTTATGTTTTTTAACTTTCAAATCTTAGGTAGTCTATGTACAATATCGTCATAAATTATTGGCAAGCCATCTATGTCTGTTTTTAAATTGAGACTGTTATTTTGTCTTTTTATAAATATCATTTCTGAAATCAATCTTTTGTCATAAAGTGATTCTTTATCAAGTATTTTTACGTCGTCCCAACAAAATTCATGATTATATTTTAATCTATGGTCAGTGATTACAGATTTTTTTACGTTCCTGTGTATATTAGATCGATGTTCAGATATTCTAGTAGATAATTTCCTACTAGTTTGACCAACATACGACGCATTACACTCTTTACAATCTATTTTACATATCACATTGGTGTTTGAACACTTAGGAATAGGATCTTTGTGTACTTTTATGTATTTATTCAATTTGTTAAAACTGTAAAATGAGAGTTTAACATTCATGTCTTTAATGATGTTTCTGTATTGTTCACTAAGCGTCGGTAAGAATGGGATGCAAAAATACGAGACTTTTTCAATGTGATCATTATTTTTGGTAAGAATATTACGTTGTTCAATTAAATATTTTAGTCTATGGTTCATTGTGTCAAAGATTAATTTCAGTGGATAATTATTTTCAAGCAATAAATTAATTACTAGCTCTAAATTTTTCTTATGAAATTCTGGAATTGGATTAAAAAATTAATTTCGAACCTACATGACTTACTTATGAGATGGAAAAATAACAATTACATTTCGGTGCAGACATCAATCTTTGTCTTTCAGTGAGGGAACATTACCGAGAGCTTACGGTTTACCAAAAATCCACAAAAAAAATTGTCCGTTTAGACTAATTGTATCCTCTATAAATACTCCTTTATATCAATTAGCATTACATTTACATCAAATTATGAATAATTGTTTCCCGGTCTGTAATAGCCACATAGAAAATAGTTTTGGTATGGTTAACAAAATTTCTGATGTTTACATCCAAGATGACTACAAATTTTTATCTCTTGACGTTATCTCACTTTTTACTAACATACCTATCGATTTGGCTCTCGAGAGTGTTTCCAGTAGATGGCAATATATTGAGAATAAGTGCAATCTTCCTAAGTCTGAATTTTTAATTGGAGTAAGCCTCGTATTAAATTCTACGTTTTTTACATTCAACAATGTTTTTTATCGACAGTCCTTCGGCACACCAATGGGTTCTCCTTTATCTCCTATCATAGCGGATATAGTACTACAGGACTTGGAAAATAAAGCTCTACAACTACTAAAGTTTAATCCACCTATATATTTTCGATACGTTGATGATATAATAATGGCTGCTCCGTTGGATTCCATAGATCACACTTTGAATGTATTTAATTCCTTTCATGAAAGAATCCAGTTTACTCTTGAGATTCAAGATAATAATAAAATTAATTTTCTCGACTTAACATTGATATTGAAAAATAATTACATTATATACGATTGGTATCATAAAAAAACGTTTTCCGGTAGATATCTGAATTTTCTTTCTCAACACCCTATGAGTCAAAAAAGAGGTACAATAATGGGACTTGTTGATCGAGCCTTTTTATTGTCAGATCCAGAATTTCATAAGAAAAATTTAGAGCTAGTAATTAATTTATTGCTTGAAAATAATTATCCACTGAAATTAATCTTTGACACAATGAACCATAGACTAAATAAAATATTTAATTGAACAACGTAATATTCTTACCAAAAATAATGACCACATTGAAAAAGTCTCGTATTTTTGCATCCCATTCTTACCGCCGCTTAGTGAACAATACAGAAACATCATTAAAGACATTGAATGTTAAACTCTCATTTTACAGTTTTAACAAATTGAATAAATACATAAAAGTACACAAAGATCCTATTCCTAAATGTTCAAACACCAATGTGATATGTAAAATAGATTGTAAAGAGTGTAATGCGTCGTATGTTGGTCAGACTAGTAGGAAATTATCTACTAGAATATCTGATTATCGATCTAATATACACAGGAATGTAAAAAAATCTGTAATCACTGACCATAGATTAAAATATAATCATGAATTTTGTTGGGACGACGTAAAAATACTTGATAAAAAATCACTTTATAACAAGAGATTGATTTCAGAAATGATATTTATAAAAAGACAAAATAACCCAGATAGCCAAGCGTTCCTTGGCATAAGAAAGAAAATCGTTGCTTGACACAAGTTTTCATTCAGTTGTCATTATGTTGCTATCATCAATATAATAGTAATTTTGGTTTAGGTTAACATAAAGGCATTATACGGACAATAGTTGCCTACACTAGTTACTGCAAACAAGCGGAAATGCTGTAGCGTACTTATTGCCATAAAAGTTGTCTCTATCTGTTGTAAACGGTTTCTGTAAAATATTTAGTCGATATTTCTGCCAATTGAATGGAAATATGTGTACTGCTATAAAATAATATAAATATATACTAAAAGATTTTATGCGCATAAAGTGACAAAAAATCTATAGTTTACGTTTATATTATAGATTTTTAATATTTTATCACTTTTTTTGTCATTGCCGTGGGATTTTTTCCTATCGGGAACTTTCATGTGCGCATGCGTAAGCGACGTCACAGTTTGGCGTGCTTGCGCAAGTTTCCGCTGGAAAATTAAACTTGCAGCGCATCACTGTTGTACTTACAATATTATACGTTAAAGACGCAAGACGTATATAAATATACAGTAGTGTAGTTATTCGTTTGAAAAAAGTATATTTCGAAGATATTCACGCAGTACTATGCAGTAAGTATTAACATATTATATATTATATCAAGAGACACGGTAGTGTCTCGCGACCAGATAAGGGCGTAGCGGAAACACCGTGTATCTTAACGCGAGTCGGACATTTGAGTCTTTATAATATTTCGAATCCTCAATAATGGCTGAAGCAATCGAGTTTATACTAGACTTAATCGATAGATT
>NW_028190663.1:0-29256 GCF_048542155.1 Nylanderia fulva
GAAAAGAGTGAAATAAAAAATGATACAAATATGATAAGAACTGAATGTTTCATATATTGTATTCCATCTCGAATATTGAGAAACAGAGTGAAGAATTTGTTTCAATATTTGCTATTATTTGTAGATATAGCAAGTCAGTATGTTGCATATGATGAATGATACATTTACTATGTTATGAGAGTCATAAGTTAGACACGGTAAAATACCGACTACGCACTTTCACCTTCGAATTCTCATTTTTTCATGTGTGTAGAACAATGTTTCCGGCCTCCAACGATGTTGCTCTTTTTTTTATTTAATCCTATCACGGTGGAAACTGGCCTGTCGGACTTGCAATTTATCATGTCTATTGGAAAAGGATTCTTATCCACATTCAACTTCCGACGAAAGCTCCGATGGTTTAGTTCGACTAAGACTAAAGTATAAAAAAGTTTGAAACCACCTAAATTAGAACGTCGATGAACACGGTCTAAAAGCGCAGCCGCTAATTAATACAGTAAGATCATGCTCGAATCGTTAATTAAAAAGCAATACAATTGATGTTGCCGCCAATACAGACCTATTCAATATTTGTATGAAATAAATCCTCGTGTTGAGCAATCTGATATACGTGTCGTGCGTCGATGGCATTGAAAAGTAATTAGATACTGAATATAATGCACGGCATTGGTGGGTTGTGATATCGCGATATTAATATCATAAATGTATAATTAATATAGGGCATTATCATGTGTCACATTTGAACAACAATAATATCGGGAAATGAATAAGAACTAACATTTGATGATTGATAACAACAGATATTTCTTCAAGAATTATTTTTTTCTTCCTCAACCAAAAAATATAAAATTACTTTTTATTTTCAGTTTTAATTATTAACAATTTTTTATTTAATATATCCATTAACAGTTAGAATTGAATCATTTTAAATACATTTTCTGTAATAATCTTAAAGACGTACACAAAGCGTCTGTTGCCATACATTTTTAGAACTATATTTTTTAAAGAAACATAAAGAGCTTTTTTCTGAAGCGATATCATAATAACAAATTTATTTCTATATACTTTTTGTTTTGCTTCCGACGTCTTAAATTTAAAAAGCGTTCAACAATGTCATATTTGTCCACGTGGAAAATATTCTATTAAGACAACTTGTATAGAGATGGAGTTATTATAGTACATGAACACAACTGTTTTCAATCCAAGAAGTGCCCATCGATAGTTTACATTAATTTCAATTCGAGAGGTGGTGAATAAATTATCTGGGAAAATCCTAGTTTATTTGCTGCTTATTGAAATTGATGATAAAAATTGGCAATCCTAAAAAAAAAAAACAATTTTCATATAATTACATAGTATTTCAATGACCGATATATGATAGTTTCAGCCACGCTTCTGTAACCTTTTCTGGCAAATGGAACAACGATGAAAATTTTCACGGTTTCCCGGATTTCTGAATTTTATTTTCGAGGGCAAATTCAATTTACTGCGGAGCGTATCGAATGTAAATCCTGAGAGCAAATTCACGCGGCGCGAATAAGCACAGTCTGGCTCAATTAAGACAAGTTGGTCAAAAAAACGGGACAACGAGAGAGATTTCGGCAGATCGAAATATCGAAACGAATTCCTTTGCGTGTGTACACAATCTATTACACAGCGGTGGGTTTATATTCGAGTCCACCAGGTATCGGAGGTGCGAACTTTTCAGTAATTAATCGGTCTCGATATTTTGTTCCTTTCCGGAGGCGCCCTCCGTTCATCGATTATCTTACTTTGCCATCGTCGAGCCGGCAGGACTCCATTGTGCCTCGGCAAAGCACGCTTTTTAATTGGCATTGCCTCGGTAAACTTCGCCGTCGTAACTTGGCGATGAGAGACTCTATATCACGATCGGAATAATGCCGAGGGTTCCGACACGGGTCACTATCGACGAGGATCTAGATTACATTGGCCAAAGTTAGCCACTCAATTTTCAAACCATTGCATCGCCGCGAAGGAAACTCGAGAAACACGGAAAGAACGCAAGTCGTACTAATTAATTGACGGATTCGGATGTGAAGCATTGTAACCGAATTTCGTCTCTCAAAGTCAGTTACCGGATTTTATTAGACGATTCCCCCCTAGAATATAATATTATATAGAAGTGTTCTATCCTTCTTGTAATCTCTATAATCAAATTCTAACAACCTTAAATTATTTAAAATTTATTTGAGTCTAGAATTAATACAAATTAATATTGTAGATTATATATATATATATATCAACATATACGAACAAATTGCAATTAAATAATTAAATTGAATTATGTAACGTGATCAACGTGCGTTAAATTGACGACTAACAAGTAAGCTTTTGAACGGAAATCATGAGACGCATTCTTAATTGCGTCGCGAGCAAGCAACGCTAATTTCTGATTAAATCAGATTTGCAGACGTTTTAGAGCGAGCTGTCAAAGTACGCCCGGTGAGAATTAAGCGCGACATCCGACAGATGGATTAATTCCGGTGTGTCCCATGCGGTATCGGAACTGGATATCACTAGTATATGCAAGTGTTATGTCAGTTGCGTGTATTAACGACCGTCAAAAAACGGCTGTTACAAACATTACATTGTGGTTTTGCAATTGGTCGCGTTTCAATACGAACGAACGCAATATCAACAGCAATTACTGAAAACATGCAACATGAATTTAACGTATTTTTAAATTAATACCAACCAGCCTTTATCCATCGAGATTCACTGGAATTAATTCCACAATTGTATAGAAATTGAAAAATCATATAGAACGGATATATTTATGTTAGAAGATTTTTTGTCAACTTTATATAGCTTTTAGTAATATCCACATATCAACTTACTTGATTCGATTTCAACTCGACAATTCCACACAACATTTAATGTTTTAAAATGCTTTATGAAGTAGAGTAGCTAAAGTAATGCATGGAAGAGTGACTAAAGCCCGTCCACATTGCATTCTTTCATCTATCTGCTTTAGACTATCTGCTGAGACTCGGCAAATCCAGCAATCCGCTTGGCAGGAGAGAAAGTAAGCGTATTCTGTTCACCGAGATTTACACGCGTGCGTTTTCTCGCCTCGGCCGACGTAAAAATCGCGCGATTTCCGAGCACGAATAAAGTTAGTCTCTCGTTTTCTTTCCATCCTTCCCACGTGTTATTTATCGCGGCGATGGAACCGGCAGACATAGACTCGAGATCTGACGATTTTCATGTAAATGCCGGGATTATACGCCTTTCAACGTCCGAGAAGGTATAGAGAAGTATCTTCGACTCGGATACTTTTTAATATCGCGTTACGCGGCTCGAGAGCGGGATTTAGCGGATGAAAAAGACGACCTCTCGATGCCCGTTTTAATTCTTCGCTACGTAGCTCTTCAGAAAACGCAGAGTATTAGTTCCTCACTCTATTGAACGCGATATCATAAATGGCTATAATATCGTTCGAATAATGGTCACGTCATTTATTAAATCCTTAACGTTTACACTGGGGCCCCCCACACGTATACATTTCAACACACCCTCAACATTTGTACGGGTGCAAACAAAGAGGCAAAAACCATAAAATATCTCAATATTATTTTCTTTATATATATATATTTAAGTTAATTAAAAACCTCGCATATGTTCTCTTAACCACAATAAATGCAAATTTTAATACACTTCACTGAATATCAGGAAGAGATATTATTAGTTAAACATTTGTAGAATTTGCTGGAATAGACTTTTGTAGTTATTTAACATGAATGATACGTAAACTGTATGATATATTATAGTTAAATAGTTTATGACATGTTGTTCGTAGAACAACAAAATGTTTTGCACTTTGATTTCTTATGGTTGGTTATGAATTTCTGGCAATCTTCCGGTTATTCGTCGGAAAAACAAAATTATTCGGCGGTCTGGAAATGTGGCTTCGCCGAGATGTAACTCAAGCGCGTCCGCGACACCTGATTCTGATTTAAACTCGCGAGGTTAAATCTTTGCGGAATGCCTCGCAAACGCTATTATCTACGTAAAATATGAGCCGTTCGAAGCGAAAGAAATGAATTAAATTTAAAAATTATCATAAATTTTAAGACACTTATCTTAAAGGATAATAAGTAAAGCTTTGCTCACGGTAATTTGTGAATAATTTCTACATAATTGGATTTATATTATTCGATATTGATATTGTCAGAGCAAAAACATAACAAGTAAT
Source organism: Nylanderia fulva (assembly GCF_048542155.1). Taxonomy (NCBI): domain Eukaryota; kingdom Metazoa; phylum Arthropoda; class Insecta; order Hymenoptera; family Formicidae; genus Nylanderia; species Nylanderia fulva. Next base: position 4,217 of record NW_028190663.1, read on the forward strand.
CGAATATCATCGAGAGTATGATAAATCAACATTAATTTAAATATTTTCGTGGAGATATTTTAGTCAGATTTCGAAATAAAATTGCAAACGCGGAATAAAATTCCGAAAATGCCACGAAACTCTGGATTACATCGGAAATGATAATTATATTCAAATCAAACATCGAAGAGAATCTCGTCGATGATACCACAAGCGTGATATGCCACATGGGGGCGACGTATTGCGCCGTTCAGGATTCGACACGTTTAACATTCCATTGGCAGCACCAATGGGAAAGAATGTCCCGAACTTCTGGCTCTGTTACAAGACTTTACGTCGCTCCGGGGAAATTGCTACCGGCAATTTCATTCGTTCTGCAACGGTAAACTTTGACAAACTTAACATTCACCTTGGTTGTTCGAGGCATGAAATAAAAAAGCATGGTTCAAATTTAACTCTTGGATATTTCGAAAACTTACAAGTAAGTGTTTCGTGCCATGAATGCTATATTCGCAGAAGCGGACAATCAATTCGTTATCACTTCACGATCATTGTTTTTGTCGCAGAGAAACTATTTGGTGAAAATGTGAAACATCATCAATCATATTTAAGCCAGCGAGAACAGAAATTTCTGTGTTCGGGCCACATGGTTAGGAATAATTTCTAGCATCTGTGCATCCAGTGCATCTGTACATAGTTACAATATATCGCGGAAATTTAGTGACTGTATAATATATATATTTCATATTATACAGACTGCTTGATATAATGTTAAAAATACTGTAGAAAACCGCGAATATAAATTTAATCTATATACGAGTGAGATATAATAAATTTGAACAAGTAAACTCATCTATGGAATAGTGAAATTTATATCTGTATCTATATTTTTATCTTATATTTTAAAACATTAACAAGTTATTGAAATCTCATTTAAAAAGAAAGTAAAATATAATTGCATATAATATAGTATCGCATAAATGATATTGTCATTATCATGTTTAATAGCAGGTTAAAAGTCTAGTGATCAAAAATAGAAAAAACAAATTTTAGTAAAGAAAATGAATTAAAATGAGATAATTTTTGATAAATGAGAGATTAAGGAGTTTGTTTTCTATTAGAAATTTAGAATAGTTACCTAAATAGTTTTCAAGATAATTATAAATTATCTAATTTAAGATTATAAAAAAATGTCTTTTTATCATCTTTTTTTAAAATTGATAAAATAATTTTTAAATTTTCTTATACAGCAATAAAGTATAGTAAGCGAAAATTGCGTAAAAAAAGTGCAGCAAATTTTATGCATAGAAATCATATTATATTTAGTATTTAAATTCAATATTTGATAAAAAATTAACTGCTATACTTATCTAAAAAAAAATCAAATTTTCTTAACATAAAATTTTTAATAATTTTCTTTTATTAAAAGATTAAAGTGGTATTACTTTTCAAATTTAAAGTTAACTTTTTAAAAGAGAAGAAAAGATAAACTTATTTTCTTATATCAATAGAACATATAGTTTTTTTTTTGTAATCTTGAATGAAAAATTTCTTTTTTATAAGATCTAACGTTAGAACATTCAGATTCAATACGGTATCTGAATTTCATCGAGAACAACTAAAACTCTAACAGGTGCCAGGCAAAACCGCGCGAAACAAAGGGATAGCGGAATAGGAGTAAGAACGCGAAAGGGTAGAGAGATAGGAAGACGAGAACGAACCACCGACCCATGACCGAGAACAAGTGTAACTTCCGGTTAGACACGAGAGTCCGATCGGTGGTTTCGCGTTCGAGTTTATGCTTGCCGACGAAGTAAATTCCGCTTACGTCTCCGCAATGCCATCGCGCAGAGGGACCCAACGCCTTCCTTAAAAAGACTTTAAGACGCTTCCGCAACCGCGCAACTGCTATTAATATAAATCATACTGCCCAAAGTCGCATAGTATAGTTTAATAAGATTAAATAAACGCGACAATGTAAATTTATCATAAGCGAAGATGGAGAAATACAACAGCCACTTTTTTTCTTATCTTTACAATGGAGATATACGAATTCGTACATTATCATTATCATACATTATTCTTATACTTTTATCCTCTTTCTAGATCATAAAAAGTATGATAATAATGGTAGAAATGATGGTAATAATGGTATATGAATTACATATTGATTAAAGATTTTAAGATTTTTATAAATCCAATTTTTTATTATAATTAAATACTGATTATTACTTATTAATTTTTATCTGTATTATAGAATTATATTTTACATATATAAAGAAGAAAGAGAGAGAGAGAGATGCGAGAGAGAGAGAGAGCATATAAAAACTGATATTACTTCTATTATATATAATATATATTATATATTATTAAAAGATATAAAAGAGTAAAAATGATCACATGGAATCAAATTTCAAATATTTTTTTGAGAGAAATCCAAATTGAATCATTATCATTTATGAAGATATTTAATTTGTAATAAGGCTATAGAAATTCTCTCTCTTAAATCTTCGCTAAGAAAAACTAAATCTTGAGATTGGTTCGGATTTCGTCATGCTTTGCATCATGTTCTATGTTTCTACGCCAATAGACTTCCCAACTTAGCGGAAGCGAAAACTATACGTCAATCATGTCATCGCCTCCGCGACGTCCGCAAATTCAGATAGGTGCAGCTGCTAAGTCGGATAACTTCTGGCAACCCGTTTGTTATGCTGAAGCCGAAATATCCATCAGCGAATTGCTCTTCATCGAACAATCAGACAGTTAGCCAAGTATTCTGCTTACGTAAGCATCCTGTAAAGTTATCGGCTGTTGTTCTCTCTAATAAGTTCTTCTTCCACTTAAATGTCACAAACCTTGCGAATTAGATTTTATTATAACTTGGGCAACATTTTAATATTCTTGATACAATTGCTTATAATAAGAGAATAAGCAAATATTTATTTCAACCTTTTACTTTCATTTATATTATTTAATTTTTGCTTCTTCTTTTTGAAGCTTATATTATATAAGTAAAATCTTTATGACTGGCAGTCCCTTTCGATGTATTTCTCTGGAAGCAACGCAGCGTAATTCTATCATAAACGATACGAACCGCGAAATTATTTTCGCACGTTGGATAGAGTATTTTTAACTCTTTTTGCGGGTTCGCGCAAACTTTTGCAAAGTGAGACGATGCGGAAATATCGTTCGCGAAGGTGGCGGTAGGACACGCCACATTATGACGTGATCGCTCATGAAAAAAAAGCCGGATAATGGAAGAAAAGAAGAGGTATTTCTCACCGTAAACGAGCCGTTGAACGTGATTTCTGTTAAACGAACAAGGAACTTTTTCTATTTGCAGCCTTCCTGTCGTTCTTCGTATTCCTTGTTCTTTGGCTCGCTTCGAGATGCTAATTAAAAGTTTTGTAATTCTCAGTACTTGTACATATCACACATAGATAGGCAAAAGATAGACTCATGTCTGAGACAATAGAAAAAATATATGTTTTATAATCGTAGACAATATTATGCAAAATAATTCAAATTAACAATGTTTGAAATGCACTTGCAGAATCGATGATGACAAATTTGTATATTTTATTTTATAAGGTTGATTGTGTAATTAAATACAAAGAATTAGAATTCAATTACTTGAACTGAATAAGTTAATATGACACATTTAACATTTTTAATTTCATGATAAATATATACAAGTGAACACACCACAGTGTTGAAGGTACATAGCGTATAACATAAATAAATACAATAAAAATTATGTTGTTTTTAACATTCCTTCGCTGATGAACGATGCTTTACCTTGAAAATTATGATCATAATTTTTCTTTCTCTTCTCAAGAACTCGACGAAAAAATAATATACTTTGTTTTTTTTTTTTTTTTTTGTAATATTCTCGCAAAAGAATATAAATAGTCAGATATTAGATCATGCCCACCTTTCGCATCTGTGTAATTTTACCCCTTCATTTATTTCTCGAGAATTATTTCGCCAGTTAAACCGCGTACAATGGAAGGAACGGCAAACTTGTAAAAATAGCTCTTTATCTTCTATACGGGGATAGTAGCATTAATTTCAAGTGTTCTTTACTTCCTGACCTGTGAAAAAAATTCGTTTCTTTTTTTTACATTATTATCACGTGCGCGAATTGTCAGGCTAGCGGAGCTAAGGCCAATTGTATCACAAAGTTGCGTATGACAAATTGTGGATTATTGAATTAAAATGCATAAATTATATCAAGTTTTAATAGTTTTACGCTTAGACTTGTCCGAATTATATAATCTAATAATATAAGTTTCTGTATCTTCCTACGTATTATCATTTTGGAAATATCTTTGCTTGATTCATTATATCTAATCTAACAAAGTCAGATCCAAAGTTAACTTGTGTTCGCGTAGAAGAAGGCGGAAGATGCAAAGCGTTAACTTCCAGCCCCTTAATTCTGCACCTTTAGCGCTAATCTAATTTTCGTCCGCTGTCTGCGTTCGAGAGTTGCGTTTTGCCGGCATAACTCGCAGTGAAATAAGCCGCGTAATAAGACCGTGTATAGCTTAGCTTGACGCAAGATCCTGTTCCCGAAAATGAGTTCCCCCGGCGTAACTGCTAATTACATTTACCGTACTGGCGGTAGCATCACGTTCGAGAAAATAAATAATAAAGGTAATACTTAACTACATAAGTACAATCAGACATAACTAGTGTCTGCTAAAGTAATGTAAAGTATACTTTAAAGCCGCTTGCGTTTTACCAAAAGACAATGGAAGTGGTTAGGACATTCTTGGAAAACTATTTCAGCATTAAGATTATGTAGTTTAATTTGGTATAATTGAAACATTCACAAGTGTTATACTAGACAATACAAAAATCTTAGAGTTTTGTTCACGGCGCAATTTAAAAATGCATACAAATTGCATTGAATATATAAATAAAATAAACTGACCTATATTCTCACAGAATATACATCTTTAATTATTTTTCTGTATATTTTATAAAAAAATTATAAAAAATAAATAATACTCACAATATATTTAGAATATTTTAAGATTGTATCAGCAAATTCAAACGTTTTTCACAAAGATGTTCGCGTGTAATTATTTTGCCGTAAACTTCCAGTATATTTTTAAAAATCGCTTTACAATCAAAGTAAAACGGTAGAAAAAATATAACAGAAAAAAGTAAAAAATAAAGCGCACGTTTTTTTATATTTTTTTGCAATTATTAAAACCGTTAATGAGCGATAAATATAGTTTACCATATTCTATGCGTTATTAAACATGATTACCATTTTATACTTATTAGGCCATTAATAGTCAAGGTTTTTTCTTATTTTTGTCTTCTACTTGCATAGAAATCCTTTATATTACATGAGACTTATAAGAATTGTGATACGCCACTATGTAAATATTGTTTACTTTATTACCCTATAGTACGGCATGTGCTGTAAGTATAACGAGCAACTTAAACAAGAATCTCTTCTACGCACGTTCCACGATCCTCTACACAATTTTATTACTTAGCTTAATGGGTTCCTAATCCGTAAGAAAAGCGTTATAATTACAATGTCGAGAAGCATTCACGGAAAAAAGAATGGTTTCTTTATGTTTAATATATTCTCTTTCCGTATTTTTTCCTTTTCTTCTTTTTTCTCTCTCGACACTCTTACTAATCTCTTTCTCAATTTATATATGCCATCATCTATACTATCTTAACGCACGCGTGTGTAGTATTATGGTTTGTTTTTTCGCTATATTAATAGTTACGTATACAGAATTTATAAACCACTCATCAGCAAATAACTTCAATATCATTTGTTATTATTATGCGACTTTGTCAAACATTTCGGCTTATCCTATTTTTTATCTCTCGACCGGATGAGAGCTTGTCTATATTACATAAAATTGCCATGACACATTCGTGGAAAATCTCAATGGAGTAAATTGCGGAGGAAAGCTCCTTTCCTGATACTTTATTTTTTTATTTTTTAGTCTCTTTTTTTTTTGTCTCCCTTGCCGTGCTTATCCGTCCTCTGTCCGCAAGCTTTTTGATTTGCTTTGGAGTTGAAAAGGGCCACACGCCGATTGGTTCGCCAAGTGATGGCGGGTTCTCTCTTCCGTGGTATAAAAGGGGTGGGTTTCATTCCGATTCGATCGCGCGAACCAACGGGGGAGTCGGAGGATGAGGGAGAAAGCGAGGTGGCTGTGCACCTTCGGTGCAACGTGGTATATGAGGGTTGCAGCTACGTCCAAGAAAGGAAACGCACGTCCGCGTTGTTGATCTCTGATACGCTTGAAATGCGATGTATAACAGGGTGCTAATGTATAACTGAAGATGGAAAGTAACGGAAGATGTTAAGCAGGGTGGATTAAAAATTTCCATCACGAAATGTGTGATGTTAATAGTGCATCGAACAGATTATATAATGGAGTATAATGCATCTTGCACTTTTCTAACAATTTCTCCGCTAATGATTTATAATGATATTTTGTAACAACATATTGAATAAAGAACTTAAAAAGTTTAGCAGACAAAAAGGATCAAAACACAATTTTTGTAAATTATCATACAATAATTAATAAGAGATAATAGATCCATTAAACGAGTAAGGAAATTTTGGATGTTGAATAATTTTTATTTTAACGTATTGTATATATAATATTGCTCGTTAGTTGGCCTATTTTTCTGGATTAATTTTTGAATTTACACGCGCCTAATAACTTAAATTAAATATTTTCACACACAATAAATGGTGTCGTGTAAAATGACGAATCGTAATTCAGTTTTCTGCACGAGTGCAACGCGTATGCATGATTTATACAAACCAATGCAACGCCCTTAGTTTGCTTTCGTTTGTAGAGTTAGTGAAGTATTGTATCTCTCTCATCCCAGCATTAATATAATTAATACGCTAATTCTCCATCCGCGATCGCCAATGCGAGAAGCGTCCGTTTATTATCTACGCTCATTCACAATCGCGTTCTCGTCGAACGGGTTTCTCAGCCGAGCTCGATATTCGAATTCAATTACAAGCAACGAGAGATGCGATATATCAATAATATTCCAATACTACATTTCCTTTGCAACCGTCATCGATTCGCGTATCGGCGTATAGGATAATTCGCTAACTACGGGGTGTCCATAACATTTAATCTGTCTCGTAGCCATTAAAACGTGCAAACTGCATTAGTACCTTCGTGGAAAGAAATCGCTTGTTGATGAAATTAGAGGAAAAGGAGATTAAACAGGATGAGCGCTTGTACTTTGACAAAGTCCATGAAAATTACATAATACTTGAAAGCGCCAGTTCGCAGACGTTCCATTTATTGCGTAAAGAATTATGCACAAATTATGATTTTACAATTGTGTAATATTACTCACACGCTTAATTCATAAGAATTTATAAAAGTTACATTATATAAACGATAAATTCTATTACTAATATGATTATATAGTGTGAATATATACATATTCATATTAACATAAATGTAAACCGTGATGAATAATAATATATACACAACATGTAGTATTTTAAACAATTTAATATCATATTGTCCTGATCAATTTGAGCTTACAGTAAAGGGAATATGCTAAAATTTTTCGTCAGCGGAGCTTATAAGTAAAGTACATAGAAATCCGAGAAACGTCCAGACGCGATATTTTTCCAGCAAGAGCCATTTACGACGTAATAATCGATCTTTCGCACGGCAGGGGTTTTATCGAGAAGCGATGTTATCCGCAATTTCTAGATTAAAACCGCACCGGGTTTCGAATCTCACAGCAAATCAGTATCGGTCGCACAAACACGCGGTTAACGCGGCGCATCGGTTTTCTCGTTAGATCAGCAATAATAAATGTGTCTGGGGCCGTATATTCCGATATTTATGACGGCGCGATTAAAAATTTGCGCCGAGAAAAGGAAGACAGCTGCGAGTAAACGTCAGAAAGATAGCGTCCCTCGGCGCATTGTATTATGTCATTCGTTAAAGTGATACAAGCATACGTAAATCTTATCTTACATGGGATGATGTCCATAATATCACAAAATGGGAAATGAGAACTTATGGTGATTCAGTTTAATAATTGATGCTACTCTCTCACTTCCGATTGAAGCATCGGAATAATAATGCTCCGCTGAATTTTAGGATCCTCAAAAAGAGATTACATCCCGGATTTGTTTAAGTAAAGCATTAAATCAAGATGCTGTTGTGTGCAGGAATATGAATTGTGTTTCCATGTAATGTGTCACTCATACATGTAGGACGACTTAGCGTGCATAATTAATTTCTTCCGATGTAAATCCACAGATTTGGCAGTTGTACAACATAACAGAATATCGGACAGTGCTATCGACAGAATCGATACGATCGTGGTTGGATAAACTTAATAGTCCTTGTTACAGGCCAATTAATAGCTTAATGAAACGTGCAAACGAACGCATTAGCAGTACGGAGACGCGAGTACAACGATAAAATTCGTGCCCTTTTGAATAGTGCTTTCTGTAAGCGACATAAAACATTGGTTTGAAAGTTCAAATACTGGAAGGTAACTGTAAACCCAGCGGTCACTATCGGAAGCAATCCAAAATTTCGGAACATGTAATGCGCTGCCAAGGCTTACTGTTCAAGCAACTTTAGTTAGATATGTCCTATTACGCCTAACACACTTGCACAGTTGATTTGAGCGATACGATTAAGACGAGACACGGAATATGTTTCGTATACGCAAGTTTCGATGCGATGAAATGCGTAATTCAATTTTCAATCTAGACTGACAAGATATTGGAGATAGATTGGCATATAGAAATTATAAAATGTGTAGCTATAGCAAAAAAAATAACATATGCTATCCAAAACAATTATATTACGTTCTACATCTGCGTCAAAAAATTTAATAAAAAATTATTAAATAAAAAATCATTTATAACAATTATTTTATTATTTGACATTTATATAAAGTCTTTCAAATAACTAAATTGCTAGTTTGGGTCAATTAAATTGATAGAATTTATTGGAATATTTATACTAGTAAATTATACTCTAAAAACTCACCTTTAAAAAAAGGTAAAAAAAGGCGACCAGTTAAGGGCACACCATTAACAAAAATTATCCATTGCAAACCCATGTACAATAGAATTGTATGAAAAATTATCGATTATAAACCAATGTACAATCGTAACAAAAGTAATGAAATAAAAAAAAAATTGCGCCAAGTGAAAGTAGAAACTTGTACCAGTGGAAAATTAAAGTTGCAGACATATATAGAGTCGTATAATGAATCAATAAAAATTTTAATTTGCAAATGTAGAATTGTACCATAAAAAAACTTATCTTTTAAAAAAAAAGATAAACAAGATGCCAAGTCCATGCTCCATGTGAAAAAGTGTTAAACAAAAAAGTATTTTTAAGTAAAAAAATCTATCAATTGACAAAAATTTATGTTCTAAAATTAATATCTCTACAAAAAGTAATGTCCAATTATTGCGCGAATAAATAAACATTTTTATAAAAAATTAAAATTTAAAAACTTATGCAAATTTAAAATTAATATAAAATAAAAAGAAATAAAAAAATTTTAGTTAAAAAAACTGGGCGCGCTGCAATGAGTTTAAAAGTAACAATTAATTTTAATATCATTAGAATATTATTTAGCAGCGCGCCCAGTTTTTTTAACTAAAATTTTTTTATTTCTTTTTATTTTATATTAATTTTAAATTTGCATAAGTTTTTAAATTTTAATTTTTTATAAAAATGTTTATTTATTCGCGCAATAATTGGACATTACTTTTTGTAGAGATATTAATTTTAGAACATAAATTTTTGTCAATTGATAGATTTTTTTACTTAAAAATACTTTTTTGTTTAACACTTTTTCACATGGAGCATGGACTTGGCATCTTGTTTATCTTTTTTTTAAAAGATAAGTTTTTTATGGTACAATTCTACATTTGCAAATTTAAATTTTTATTGATTCATTATACGACTCTATATATGTCTGCAACTTTAATTTTCCACTGGTACAAGTTTCTACTTTCACTTGGCGCAATTTTTTTTTTATTTCATTACTTTTGTTACGATTGTACATTGGTTTATAATCGATAATTTTTCATACAATTCTATTGTACATGGGTTTGCAATGGATAATTTTTGTTAATGGTGTGCCCTTAACTGGTCGCCTTTTTTTACCTTTTTTTAAAGGTGAGTTTTTAGAGATTATATCATTCATTTTTGTATATGATAAGCATCTTTAAATAAATAAGCAAATTCAATTTTTCTGGCATTTTCTTATTTTAGGTACATATATATCCAATAATTAATATACAAAATTAAATATTATTCATCACACAATTTGTATCAAAATAATATATTTTTAAAAATTTATTTTAAATTTATTTAATCATTTTTATCATTGTGATTGTAGTGGCAAGGATTTTATTGCTCAGTGTCATTGCAAGCATCTGGCCTGTATATACCATAATATATTGTGTAATACATTGGCTAAGTATGACAATATGGATTTTGATAGATTCCCATGGAATATTGGAATTTTGTCGGACTTGCAGTCATCCACCACATATGCAGCCTACAATTAAAGAACGCATTTATTCCATATTATTTGCTTCCGTTATTGGCATAGTGCACATTTTTATATATCTCAATGCTGTAGATAGCAAAACATTTTGAAAACATCTATCTTTCTATGTTATCTGTTTTTTTGAAAATATTGCAGCAAATTTATTATGGCAATATGCTTGTCCTCCTGCAGTTAAAGAGGCTTAGTACTTTAATATAATCTTATTATTTGTATCATTTCCTTTTTCTTGGGAATTACAGCAATGCTTTTGTACTATATTGTCTTGCATCCCTCAAAAAGACAACATACTTCAAACGCACCAGTTCAAGCAATGTAACTTTGATATTTATTTACTTTAAAAAATGAGAGATAAATTATACAATATGCAATTAACCTTATCTTATGACTTTTATAAATCTTATGATAAAATCTAACTCTCTCTTAATCTTTATTATGAAAAGAATCTCGGTATTATATGAAATAATTTCATTGTATAGTTTAACTTTCAAAAATTTTGCAAAATAAAATAACTCACATTGTATTTCTACCATATATATAAAAAAAAGATAGGTAAATATAAATAAATAAATATATATTTATGATATACAATAAATAAATATATATTTATATTATATATATATATATATATATATATAAAATGTTGGATTTTTATTATATATATATAATTTCAAAAAATCTTTTTTATATGCTATTGAATTTTAATACATACAATTTTGATTATATGTATTTTAATTGATTATATTTATAAGTATTTTTATATTATCTTAAAAAGACTGCATAGAATTATTTGTGCGACACTCTTATATGTATGTATAATTAATAGGGACCAACTACACATTTTTTTTCCACTGAATAAAAACAATCTCAATATTAAATTAAATTATAAAAAAGATACTGTGATATTTTATTGATGAGAAATGTACATTTATAATTGTATTAAATACAAAAATAAACATGCCATGAATTACTATATATACATATTTTCATAATTATCAAACTTAAAAATATAATATTGTTACCAAAGAAGAAAGCACTATTTAAAAACTCTAAAAGTTCATAATTTGTTAGATTAGTAATTAAATACTGCATTTTGTATAATTTTTAAGCTTTATTCTTTATTTTTCTTTATTTAATTGAATAGATATTAACATCCACAATGTAGCATACAGATTAAATTAACAACCAAAGAAATAAATCTTAACTTTGAAATATATTTTTGTTTCTTTTAAATATCAATCAACTGGATTTTGTACTATTAATATGAATTCTTTATCTGGTGCCATCATAATTTTATGTTTTTTGCTACGTATGCGCAAGAAAGTTAAATCATTTGTTGGATTCAAGTCACGTACGACAGAACGAGCTTTATCTGACAATTGGACTTATCAAACCTGCGTATTGAACTGTTGTCGTATTATCTAATGTTGACTTTATAGGAATACCTAAAACAGATAATTTTATAAATTTTTGTTTACAACTACAAGTAAATCATGTCAATGATCTCATGTAATACCTTCTGCATTCACCACTATTGTTCCAACTACCCTTTTATGAGACTGAATTTGTTTCATAGTTTCTTCAACCTCTTATAAATTATTTCATCGAAATTTATTAATAAAATTTTTATTTTAAATATTCCAATAACGGAAGCAAATCATATGGAATAAATGCGTTCTTTAATTGTAGGCTGCATATGTGGTGGATGACTGTAAGTCCGACAAAATTCCAATATTCCATGGGAATCTATCAAAATCCTATATTGTCATACTTAGCCAATGTATTACGCAATATATTATGGTATATACAGGCCAGATGCTTGCAATGACACTGAGCAATAAGATCCTTGCCACTACAATCACAATGATAAAAATGATTAAATAAATTTTAAAAAATATATTATTTTGATACAAAGTGTGTGATGAATAATATTTAATTTTGTATATTAATTATTGGATATATATGTACCTGCAATAAGAAAATGCCAGAAAAATTGTAAAATGGTTCCTATAGCACTGATATTAGATTTATCTTGTTAAGCTAATCGAATGCTGCGATGATAACTAGCCATTGCCCAACCCATGCTCACAAGTGAGCTGATAATGCTACCTGCTTGATGTACAACTGAAAAAAATATAGAAGCTAATTAAGAAAATTATTAAAAATATATGCATACTCATACATAGGCATTTATATAATTGAAATATTATTGAAATAATAGCAAAATATCTGATTTTGTATCACAGACTGTAAACTTGCACATAAATTATTATGACAATAAATTTGCAAATAATAACATTAAAATTGAATGTAAAAATTGAAATTGAAAATTGAAAATATCTAACCCCGCACGCTGTCAATATAGCGGAGGGCAACTATCGCCGTCTGTTGTAAAACGTGCGAGACGGACATTTCCAATACATGCATCTATTCATGTGTTGTGTACGTGTGATATATGTGTGCGCATGTGTTGTATACGTGTGAATACGTGTAGCACGATACTACTATGTTTGCGTGGTCGATGATGATAATAATAATGATGACGGGGACGTTCTTAAAAGAAATTTTTCATATTTCGACTTTGCAATTATATCTCTGCTTACAAATCACGTAGAGCAGAAATAAAGACACTTTTATATATAATTCAAACTCAATCTATCGATTAAGTCTAGTATAAACTCGATTGCTTCAGCCGTTATTGAGAATTCGAAATATTATAAAGACTCAAATGTCCGACTCGCGTTAAGATACACGGTGTCTCGGCTACGCCCTTAACTGGTCGCGAGACACTACCGTGTCTCTTGATTACAATTTTTTATTTCACATTTATATTATATTTTTAAAATATTTTTACCAGAGATATATGAAATTCCGCATTTATGTATATATACAATTTGACACATTAAATGAAATTTGCTGCATGTTCGCGCACCGTTCGAAGAAGCACTTGCTACGAGGGACAAAACAATATCTTGATGAGATACATATCAGAGATAAATAAAAGTCAGGATCACACATGGCTGCAGCGCGCGGCTTAAATATGTGCGCAGTGAGAATAGAGTAGAAATCAAAGTAACCGAGCGCGCGCGTGAGAGATGCAAGTTAGTACCGTCGCGAGTGTACTCAGCCGCGCCGGAGCTCATCGCGATTACTTCCACTCGAGCCGCTCGAAATAACGCGGGGACTGCGCGCGACCGAAAACTACGCTAACCATCGTGATTTTGGTGTACAGCGAGCGCAAGATTTCGCCGGAAGATAGAACGCGATCTGACACGATTAAGAATAATGCGAGAACGGGCTTCGCAAACGTGCTCTCGCTTCCGGCATGCTTTTCGCCGACGCGACACTTTTGTGTGAAATCCAAAATTACGCCGCAATTACCACTCTCCCGGACACGTCGTCTTACTTTTGCGGTGAAACAGCGGAATGTAACTGTCTTAACTTGCATAAAGAAGCGACGGAAAAGCGCGCCGACAAGTTCGAGGAATGAGATTTGCGAGGGGAGTTTTTGGAACGCGATACATGTTTTCCAGAGAATGCTGCTCTCGGAGCAAAACGGAATTAAATTTAGAATTGGCGAGGTTACTTGTCACTGCGCTGTGACAAAAATATTAAAGCTGTTTTTATCGCGTTATGGCTGCAATAATAACTGACTGCAGTTGGCATACGTAATTTCGCTGGAAACTGAGATAATATTTCCTTAAAAATAATGTCGAGTCACGCGCAAAAATAGTTTCCAAGCTAATTGTCAAGTTTTGCATTTTTCAAGCTTTATAAATGATGAAAAAGTAGGAGTTTTAACGAATTAAATATTTTCAGAATGTAAATATATGAATAACATAATTGTATTTATTAACGCATCATTTTAAATAAATTTTTCTTTAATAAACTTTTTTACTTAATACATTATGAAAATATTTAATGGAGATATTAAACATTTAACTCTACAAAAAATGTAATACTCGATTAAATTTAGATAAAGAAAATTGAATTATTCATAAAAAAATATTGTTTGTCATGAAATATATTACATGAACATTCTTTTTCTCATATAAAACATGTATATTGTTTTATGCAGACACATACATATATATTTTTATATATGGATCTTATCAAGTATATTCAATAACGCTGAATGCGCTGCCTGCCTACGTTGTTGCAATTCTAAAGAAATCGTCCCCGATTTTGTTGGATAAGTAAAAGTATAGTGTAAATCGAACAGCTGTTGAGTATTACATTGCCAACCGCCATTATCTCACCGGTTGGCACAGCTGGTATCCTGTGGCGAAATTTCATTTCACCGCAGCCTCGTCATACGTTTTTACTGGTTTCCACCGTAACAAACACAATTTACCGGCGTCCTTGCAGAGACCTGTCCTGCGAACAGCTTTTCGCATGATGCAAGAAACTAGCATTGTTCCAATAATGGATATTGCAAAAAAGGATCAGCTGGCTAAATACATCGAATAATTATAAAGAGGACGAAAGAGAAAAATTTTTACTCTCGACGAATGAGAATATAGATATCGAGCTGAATTTAATTTCTCGCGCATAAATTTCTGAAAGTTTTAACGGAATTTTCATCATTTAGATAAAAATTTTCCCTTTTAATCTCTATAAAAAAAAGTTCGCAAGTACATTATAAAATCGTACGTAATCGAAATTTTTTAAATAAAAAATATGTGCGGTATAGCTTTTCTTTTGTACAGAGTACAGCGAAAAAACGGAGGTGTTTCAAGCTCTTTCCCTTTGCTCGTTGCTTGCTCTTTTGCCATTTTTCTCCCTCTGTCTCACCCAGTAGCTCGTATAAGAGGAAGTAAAGGAATAGAGGTACTATCATACATGAACAATCAAAGAACAAAGAAGCATGGAGTTAAAATTGAAAAGTCGACGGCAAAGAAGAAATAGATGAGGTTGAATCACATTGTTGGGCTTTTCCGCCAAACTGCGGCGAAACTTTTCCTTCGATGCCTTCTCGTCTTTGAAGTGATTTATCTGGTCAGGACAACTATAGTGATTTATAGTATGAGTTACGTTTAGTTTAATTAGAATCGTTAAACAGACTGACTAACGAGTAAAATTAATAACCGCACTAAGGAATTTGCGTGCTCGTATAACCATAGGTGTTAAGACAATATTTAAATAGGATATCTCTCTCGTACACTGTACAAAGTTAGGGTCGCCTTACTATACGATGAAGTAAACGGAGATTTTAAGATTTTCCTCGTTAAATTTTAAATAAACAAAACTTTAGTTTGACTATCGAGTCATTATTACTGAAAAGTGACAGAAAATTAATTATCACTTAGTGACTTAGTGATAATCTTTATTTTATCGTATATGTGATGTTATATGTTTGACAATATTTAAAAAAGATAGCAAAGAAAATGAGATTTTTTTGATTAAAAATTTAATTTTTATTTTTTAATAAAACTTTAATTTTTTTCCTTAAATCAGAAAAAAAAAAGAAAAAAAGATTTAGAGAAAATTTGATTGCAAATCAGTAATAGCAGAAAATTTGCTTTATCTAAACTGCTCAAATTTTTACAGTGAACGACATAAGTAATGGGAAATAGAGCTAAATGGGAACCCCGTATGTTATATTACGTCTGAGAAAGGTTTACGCATATTTGCGGACGGCAGGATTGGTAGCAGATATATTCAGTGCGAAGTTTTCGGATTCACGAGACTACTTTTTTTTTACGAGCACGTATGTTGTACGAGCAGCAACCTCTTGAGAGGAAATATATTTTCGTGAGGACATCTCAGTCTTCTGCTTTCACGATGGACTGTTGTACGTGACGTGAGACGAGTGCGAAGTTTTATCCGGATTCGTATATCCGATCCATCTATATCTGACTACAAGGCGGAAAATTATTTTTCCTTGAAAAGAAAATTACACGTATCAAAAACTCGCTCGGCGAAGAAATTGCTTTTATTTGTTTTGCCTTTGAAAATACATATTTAATGTAACCATATATTTTCCCATCATCAACGAATTTCATCCGCATTTTATCGAGACTTATGAGAATATGTTAAATTTAATCCGTCGCGCATTAAGCTAGAATACTTTAATAACGATTAATGGTAGTCTATATATGATTATCGTTAAGATTAATATGGCACCATTTATATTTTTTAAAATATCTCGTCCGACATATATATAAACTATATTCGTAATCACGTCATCGATACAGAATCTGACAGTTGCGAACAAAATAAAAAATATGATTATTCAGTGTTTTGTGCATTCCATCGGGGGGGTGTTTCGAACGAATTGCGGAGCAAATCTCGGCAGCGATCGGAAACGGTAAGCGAATGCGGGCCGCAAAAAGCTCGATTAATTAAAAATTTAATTTACACGATGCGCAAAGATAGCCGACATTACGCGGCGTTCCGCTCGTTGCCGACCGCGAATAAAATTCATTGTTCTGATTTGATTTTGAATATCTGGGAAGGAAGCTGTTTTCTTTCTTCTTCTGAAAGTGTTGTGTTATCGAGTTTGTATAAGATCGAATGGAGCTTTCGTTTGAGCAGCGAAAAATCGCTCTTAAAACAGGGTTGTGAAACACTAAGATTATCTCCTTGCATACGAGATAGAGGGATCATTATACTTAATTAACTAAGAAATTCTTTAGTTTAAAAATTCTTTATAAGCTCTTAATTACTAAAGTTGAGGAAAGTAAAATAGTGAAGGTGAGAAAGACTTCTCATAAGTTTTCCAAGAGAGAATCCCCCATTTCAAGAATTGTGTGCTACCGGAATAATTTTCTGTTTCGTATTAAATTATCGATTTGGTATGTGCAGTATCCGCGATATCTCAGACAAAAGTATTTTTTTAACAATTACCAAAGTATCACGGAAACCGGACGATTTATTTTCGAATCGTAATGAAATTTGAGCCACAATTCGAGATAGTGAAAAATTTCATCTCTGCGAGAAATGTGCAAAAGTATTAAGAAAAATTGGAAAGGACGTTGAGGAATGCAAAAGGAATGCGAAAGCGACGGATTGGACGCCTTCTGAGAGTTTAATCATGCTTGATCTACAGCGAGATAGGGATCTTATCGTTCGTATCCTCTCGGAACGAAATGGAAAAGTGCTGGACAGATCCGATGGGAGAACGTTGCGCTGAGTATACGAGTATTCAAGGTCAATTATACAATAGAAATTTTGTCCGTCATCTTATCTCATCTCTTACATCTATTAATGCTGGTTGAAGCAAACGATGAGATCTAATTAGTGATTTAATTTCCAAATTATTTTTATCGGTAATTAATGTCTTGTTCTCGCTAAGCTGGGGTTATGGGTATTAAATTGTGATGGAAAAATATTATATTGTGTGTGATTTTAATTATGTTTTAACCGTGAATTTTGATTCTTAATTCTTTTAAATTCTGTTCAATTTAGATGCTGTTTTTATAATAGAGAAAAATATTATTACCAGAAAATCATTAAATGATTGAATAATTTTGAATACTTGATTGTCATTAGTTCTAGTAAATTATTACATTAATATCAAACAGTGAATCGCGGCTCAAATTATTGTGTTACAATAAAAATAAAAGCTGCGAAACGGCAATCGGAGCCTGTGCGATGACATGCACAAAATTAATAAATTAAAAATGGAGATCTCCAAGTCAAAGCTCATTTATAAATCTAAACGTTCGACCCACTGGGTCTTTCTTCAGTAGAAATTACAGTAAGGTACATGACATATATGAAAAAAACAGAACAATAATAGTGTTAATCAGTGTTCAATATTTACAAGCTATGTTTTGAAAAAAAAGAAACAAACAAAAAACAAGAACGCATACGTTTACAATGTGCTTACCATACCACAAAGTTTGCGATAATTAAATTATGTACGCCGGGGATTTGTATTTCAGACAGGCTAAATTACGCAGATTAGCGCGAAAAACACGTCGAACCATTGAAGTGGATAATTCCTGAAATTATTCTGACGTTATTTGGAATTGATAGCATTTTTTAAAAAGGAGCTCGCCAAAAACTACCATATCGATCTCTTCGTCACGTAAAAAATCTCAATATTTAATATTCTTTTAAAATTCGAAAACGTAACGAGAAAAATCCTTCCTAAATGCCAGCAGTATGTATTCCTAAGATAACCCAATCTAAATATAAAACCTGCTCGAAGGATAAATTAGATGTTACACACCCGCTGTCGTTTGCGAACGCGTCTTCGTTTTGAATATTCTATTTCGACGCGCAAAGTCGTTATGTCAACAAAAAAAAAAAGCGACAGATCAGACGCGTACCCTTACCGTGTTTTAAATGAATCCCTGGCGAATCGCGACTTGCAGTCCGCCGATTGGATCGTCGCACGAAGCGCCGAATGGGAAACAGAAGGGTGAGACAGAAAAGACTATGCTATGAACGAAGGATGAGCAAGACGAGCGATTGCGGCAGACGATAACGCGCGAAGCCCTGTGGGGAGGACTCGGGCGCGTAATAAGACGGTCGGGGGAGTAATTACACGCCGGGGACTTTTCCAGGACGATCCCCACCTATCATGCGTCCACCCATCGTCCTTTTGAACCTTTTTCCCGTCTCCCCGGGTTAACGCGAAGGTGTCGAGGCGTCGCCACAAAGAAGAAAAGCGCGCCGGCGTCCGCGAAGGCTATCACTAATCCTCGCGTTTTCCCCCACCTTCTTTCCACGCGCCGGCTGCTGTTTTCTTTCGCGTCTTTCATCTAGAAGGGAGATCAAGCAACCGCGCGCGTTTAACAAACCGTTGTCTTTCGCGTTCCTCACCTTCGGGGGGACCGGGGGGGCTTTCCTTCTTCGCTCGTTCGCTTCATTACCGCGCCCCTTTCTTGCCTTCGGTTTCCGGGCCCCATTGAACTCTTCCTCTAGCCCTGTGCTCGGTTTGTTGCGCTTGCCCTGCTTTTCCCCTTCGCTCGCTCCAGTCTCGTAGATCTACCTACTTATTTTTCTAATTTTTTGTTTTGTCTTTATTTTCTTTTAATTTGTTTTGTTATTGTTCAAAATCATTTTATAACTCTCTCTAATACTTTGTTCAAATATAATCTGTTTTAGTGCTTTAATGAAAAATTAAATAATATATTATTTAATTGCATTTAAAATTATGTTATAGTTCTTTATTATTCATGAAGATAAATATAAGATATATTAAAGTTGTTGTGTGCCTCGGGAGAGACACTTAAGGGGTCGCCCAAAGTGGGATGGGAATGCAGGGGCGTCCAAGGACTTGTCGGGTGTTTGTAGAAAATGCACTACACTTTTTTGTATTAAAATTTCTTTATTCAAACTGTCAAACCATTTGGTCCTTTATTTTATTCCACCGCTTAATAACACCTGAAGCTTTTATCGTGTGTTGGCGGCACTTGACTTTCTATTACTGTTACTCCGCTTATCGCGCACAACTGGCGAGTCCGAATGCTAGTTGCGCGCGCGGTTTAGCGAGATCGTGGTTTAGAGCGATTATTTTGGTGTCCCTGCGATGCTGAGCGAGCTGTCGCGCATCTCTACTCCCCCCCCAACCTTCTTTTGAGTCGTTGTTTTTTTGGAGTTTTTCCCGATCGGAGGGGTGCATGTGCAACAGGTTTTCCCCGGTCGGAATTAGGTGCAAGACGAAAAGCAGATTGCCAAAGTCCTTCTGCTTTGCTTGCACGTTGGATCAATTTCTGTTCGCGTATATCTCGCATTGGTAATGCGTTTTTAAACGCGGTCATTATCTGTCGTAATTCTGATTTCGCGTATACCTCCGCATGCGAGGGCGTTTTTTAACGCGGTCATTATCTGTCGTAATTCTGATTCCGCGTATACCTCGCATCGTATGCGTTTTTAACGCGGTCAGTGTCTGTCGTAATTGCGGATGCAATACGAGTACCCATTTCTTAATATTAGTTAACTTTTAATAGTTATATCTATTGTATATCTTTGGGGGATATAACAAATTTATAAAGAAAAATGCAATTTTATATTTTGTTTCTTAGTATTTATTAAAATGTTTTATAACATAAATATTACACAAACAATTTTCACGTATTTGTAATGTTTTTCTACATATTTTAAATTTTTTGTGAATTTAGCCAATTACATCGCCCAAGTTTTATTAATTTTATGAGGGAAATTGCAGAATCACAAACAGATGATGATCTACGTTACTTGCATAATTGGGATTTGGAAAAGCATTGTCCTCTCATAAAAATAATACGAGATTATAGTCATCCGGTGTACGAAACATTTTTCCGATGGTCCATAGAAAATATTAATGAATTAGAGATTGATTGCTTACCTATTACTTATATTACAGAAACATATCCCGATTTTTACGATTTTTTTATATTCCATGGTATGCGCAAATTCAAGCAGAAAATCAAAACTATTATTTTTTCAAGAGGATAGTTGGATGATATTCAATATGCAACAAATTGATAAATATCGATCATTGACTCATTATGACTTATTACTCGTCTTCATTTTACACACACATACACACAATTGATATTATTTTATATTTTTGTCTATTTTATTCATTATCGTATAAAAATCTGAAATATTCATTATATATAATTATAATAGTTTTAAAATGTTTTGTGTAATGTTCTGCATTATTTAATATATAATTAAGGTATACATCAGTGTTTTTTATATTATATCAATCAATATTAAAATTATATATTTATAAATATGTATTTTATGCTAATAATAATAAAAATTATAAAAAAGTTAATTATATTTATAAAATTAATATAATAATAAGTGCAAAGTAACATACAATTTTCGTAACATTACATGTTACAGAAATTACACTGATTAATAAAAATAATTGTGAAGAAGTTAATCGGAATACAATTAGAAAATATGGTTGCAAAGTCAATGTAATAGCTATCAGATGTTTTAGTGAAATCAGCAGTGCGCTGTCGAAGGAGATCATAAAATAAATAAGATTATTTTTGCCAAGTTATAGATTTTCTGCCTTAATACTAAATATCATATTTTAAATTATTACTGTGATGAAACCTAGACTAGTGATACCAAAAATTATTGTTACAATTAATTATGTTTAAAAATATTGGAAATTATGTATGAAAAATGTGTCATATTTCATGGTTTTTGAGAGAATGTGGATCATGTGCTGATTTTTTATTCTGAGCATTATAAAGAAGAATGTATACGTGCGTGCGTGCGTGCGTGCGTGCGTGCGTGCGTGCGCGTGCGCGCGTGTGTGTGTGTGTGTGTGTGGTAATACACTTTTTTTTTGGATAGCTAGATAGCGTTTATGTGTTCAAACATGTAACTATTTCACAATCTTTTTATACATTACATTCAAATAACGTTTATTTATTATAAATAAATCACATCCGTGTCTCACCTCATGTAATATATGTATATATATGTATGTTATATAATATATGTATGTTAAGTTTTTAAATTAATTTTTTTTGTCGCAAGTCTTTAATGTTTATATTTTTGTTATTGCAAGTTTTTAATGTCATTATATATTTTAAATACATTATTTTTCAGATATGTTTTAAGATTCTGTAAGATTTTGGAGATATAGTTTTTGACGCGGACTTAACAACTTTTTTTACCTTTTTTAAAATGAAATTTTTTATACATATACAAAACATTTATGAGTTCATTATAAAAAATTCCGAAGAAAACCAAAAAAAGCTTGTTACATAAGATTCACTCTAAAACGATTTTTAATAATTATAAAGTGATAAAGTCAAATTGTATTTGCATTATGATAAGTAATGAACAAACTATCAATACGTTACCTTAAAGAATTGATAATCCTAACTCTTTGATTACTGTGGAATGTGAATGTCCAAAGCTCTTAGGTTATATTTCAGTCAATTAACAATCAAAGAGCTTTATCACAATAAGCGTAGACCTATAATATTTAATTACACGCTATGGTTAATAAGTCCAATATCAGAACACGATAAAATGTTTTATTTCCTTTATTAAATTTAATTAATTTATTATTAAGAAATAGAATTGTAATATTTTCAAGTATTCTACAAAGTCAATGATATTTTACAAAAATAATAAAATTTTAATAACTTAAATTGTATATATTTGTTGCACGTAACGTTTTCACCAACAGATTTAGAATATAATCATGTTAAATCATTATATTCCTTATTAATTTGATTGCATAGAAAATATTTAATTATCACGCACATGATTTTATATAATAAACAATTATCTCATCAATATGAATATGTGCAGATATAATATAATAAATATAAATATGTGAATATATTATTCTGTTTGCAATTTTTAATTATTAAATTATATTATTTCCAAATTATATGCATAATAGATATGCAACAAAACTATTATTATTAACAATATATATTTGCAATCCAGATATTATATGAAACTATTCACACACAAGAAAAATAATATTTTGAAAAGTAATTGCTGGTGTACGATTACATTTTTGTTTAATTGGCAAACAAATATTTAATAAAATTTATTAATTTAAAAAAAGGAAAAAGAAAAATGAATCTTTTCAATATAAAAAAAATATAAATATATAAATAAATATATAATAACAAAATATATACATTCTAAGCATTTAAATAATAATACAATTTTAAAACAAGACCATTTATATAAATATTTATATACAACGTATTCTAATTATGTTATTCAATATTTTTCAATATTTCTCTCTAATAATTTATTTATAATAAATAAACACAATTTGAATGTAATACGTGATTGCCATTTTCCAAATTATGTAAGCGATTATCTAATCGTGTACATAAATATTTATTTTACTATTATTTTGTAAATATACCTAAAACGATAACTTTGGAATGTTTTAAATATATATCAATTGAGATATTTCATTTGAAATATTTTTAATATATACTATGATGAAATATTTCAATTGTAACATTTATGAATTATATCAAAAACAAATACGTAAAATGTATCATTTGAAATCTAAATGAAACAATTTGAAACATTGCATGTATATTTCATGTTTAGTGGGTTAACGTTAACAGGAATTTTCAAGATCTCTGCAAGGTCAAATGAATATCAGCATCATCTGTCTTTCTTCAAATCCTATGGTGTTTGTTTGAAACATTTTTTCGTCTTGCATATTTAACAAGTTTATTTAAATGTCGTAGGAAGTTTTATTATCAATAAATCATCAATGCCTCTTAAAAATTCTTGTTTAATCTGTAAGTAAATCCTGTATTTATAAATCTTGTTTGTACAGAAATACCTATTTCATAAGTAAATTTTGTACTTATTAAATATCTCGAAAGTATATAGGAAAATTTCAGACAAAAGTTGTTTAGTTTAAAGGGAAAACAAAGATAGGCATTTAACTTCGATTGGTATTCATCATTTTGTGCATAAAAATCTTGAGGTAAGATTATTGAATCAAATATATAGTGAAGAATCGATAAATTAAAAAAAATAGAATATTTCTATTTATAAAAAAAATTAGATTTACTTCAAATTTTCGATTATGATTTTTAATTTTAAGAAATTTTTAGGTCTACTGCAATGATGATTTATTTACAATAATAATAAATAAATACTATTTTGACGTGTCAATGTGATTACGTGAATTACAAGTACTATACAAAAGAAAAATGAACAGATGTAATTTCATTTCTTTTTAACTGCAGTTTCTGAAGTATTGTTTAATTAGTGTAATAATTTTGAATCTTTGCATATGTTTATTAAAATAATTTATAATGTATTTATATAACTTTTTTATTTTACAGATCCGGAAAAATAAAAAAAAATTAATCGGCTGCTCAGGCGCTGTATAAAAGCTGCCATAAGCGCTGAATTAGAACATCGGCTGCTAATAGCGCTGAATTTTGGCTTGCCCTAGACGCCTGCATCCAATTACAAAAATTAATTTTGTTCGGCCTATTACGTATCCAAACTAAAATTATTCGCTATTATAGCGTTTCGTCTGTAATAGCGCAGATTTTTGGCTTGCCCGTGGCGCCTATACAATTAGAAAAAGTATTTTTGTTTTGGGTCTATTACACATCCAAATTAACAGTATTCGCTTTTGTAGCATTTTAGTCTGCAATATCTCAGACCTTTCGCCTGCTCTAGGCGTCTAATTAGAAAAATCTTATTTGATACTTGCATCACTAGAAGGCTGCCCCAAAACGCCGTATATCTATAACTAAAACTGTCCCAAACAACTGAAAATGGATCATCAGTGTCACAAGTTCCATTATGGCAATAAGGAAAAGAATATTTTGGCTTTCAAAGAATGGTTGACGGAAACGATGATAGACAGTTTCCATGCGCTACTCGAGAGCAATTCTATGCACCTCGACTTGTATGGTTGACAATATTTCCCGATCAGATTGTTCCACTGAATAATTCAAAGAAGAAGCATTTGCAAATACTGCACAGTGATTTTGGTGGTGGACATTGGGTTGCTTTGCCATTACGATGCAAAAATCTATTATTATATAATGAATAATCTC
>NW_028190663.1:29353-46853 GCF_048542155.1 Nylanderia fulva
TCATTATTCTTATCTCGTAGATCACCTACTTATTTTTAATTTTTTGTTTTGTCTTTATTTTCTTTTATTTGTGTTGTTATGTTCAAGAATCTTTTATTGAAACTCTCTCTAATACTTGTTCAATATATAATATGTTTTAGGCTTTAATGAAAAAATTAAATAATATAATATGTAATTGCATTTAAAATTATGTATTATATTGTCTTTATATCATATATAAATATAAGGATATATTAAAATTGTTGTGTGCCTCGGAGAGGACACTTAAGGGTCGCGCTCAAATTGGGAGGGAATCCGGGGACTACGTTCAGGACTTTGTCGGGTGTTTGTAGGAAAATGCACTATACCTTTTTGTATTATAATTCTTTATTAACTTCAACCACTTGTCTTTATTTTATTCCACTATTAATACATGAAGCTTTATCGTGGTGCGGGACTGACTTTCTATACTCCGCGTATCGCGCACAACCTGCGAGTCGATGCTAGGTGAGCGCGCGGTTTAGCGAGCTCGTGGTTAGAGCGATTATTTGTGTCGGCGACTGAGCGAGCTGTCGGTCTCACTCTTCTTTTTATTATCGTTGTTTTTGGAGTTTTTTCCGATCGGAAGGGGTGCCTGGCAAAAGGTTTCCACCGGTCGAAAATTATAGGGTGCATTAGCGAGAATATTCAAAGTCCGTCTGCGTTTGCCTTGAAGTGATCAATTTCTGTTCCGTCGGATATCGCTCGAATTTAGTGCGTTTTAACGCGGTCATTATCTGGTCGTAATTCTGATTTCGGTACCTCGCATCAGATGCGTTTTTTAACGCGGTCATATCTGTCTAATTCTGATTCGCGTTATTACCTCGATCGATGCGTTTGTTAACGCGGTCAGTGTCGGTTCGTAATTGCGGAGTTTGCAATTATCGAGTACCATTTCTTAATATTAGTTAACTTTTAATACGTTTATATCTATTGTATATCTTTGGGGATATAACAAATTTATATAAGAAAAATGCACATTTATTATTGTTTCTTAGGTATTTTATTAAAATGTTTTATTAACATAAAATAACACAAAACAATTTCACGTTTACGTTGTAATGCGTTTCTACATATGGTTTATAATTATTTTTTGTGAATTTAGCCAAGTACATCGCCCAAGTGTCTGAGTAATTGTTATTTGGATGTGGCGCCGCCTCCACCACCGGCCTTATGGTTTGATTCTCCCACTATCCCGGCATCAATATATCAGCACTCTTCCGCTCACTAGGACTTGCCCACCTGTTTTTCATCCTGTTTTACAAGGTATCGTTATTTTTACTCTCCTCGTAACCGTTCCCTCTCGGGAATCGCAGAATCACAAAACAGATGTGATCTACGTTACTTGCATAATTGGGATTTGGAAAAGCATTGTCCTCTCAATAAAATTACTCGAGAATAGCACGGTGTACGAACACATTTTCCGATGGTCGTATAGAAAAATATTAATGAATTAGTTAGTGATTGCTTACCTATTACTTATATGTACCCCCCGTAAACATATCCCGATTTTTACGATTTTTTTTATATTCCATGGTATGCGCAAATTCAAGCAGATAAAATCAAAACTATTATTTTTTCAAGAGGATAGTTGGATGATATTCAATATGCAACAAATTGATAAATATCGATCATTGACTCATTATGACTTATACTCGTCTTCATTTTACACACACATACACACAATTGATATTATTTTATATTTTTGTCTATTTTCTATTTATTCATTATCGTATAAAAATCTGAAATATTTATTATATTAATTATAATAGTTTTAAAATGTTTTGTGTAATGTTCTGCATGTTTAATATTATAATAAGGTATACATCCGTGTTTTTTATATTATATCAATCAATATTAAATTATATATTTATAAATATGTATTTTATGCTAATAATATATGAAAAATTATAAAAAATAGTTTAATTATATTTATAAAATTATATACTAATAGTGCCAAAGTAACATACAATTTTCGTAACATACATGTTACAGAAATTATACACTGATTACATAAAATAATTGTGACGAAAGTTAATCGGAATACAAATTAGAAAATAGTGGGTGCAAAGTCAATGTAATAGCTATCAGATGTTTTGAAGGGAAATCAGCAGTGCGCTGTCGAAGGAGATCATAAAATAAATAGAGATTATTTTTGCCAAGTTATAGATTTTTCTGCCTTAATAACTAAATATCATATTTTAAATTATTACTTTACTGTGATGAAACCTAGACTAAGTGCTATACCAAAAATTATTGTTACAATTAATTATGTTTAAAAATATTGGAAATTATGTATGAAAAATGTGTCATATTTATGGTTTTTGAGAGAATGTGGATCATGTGCTGATTTTTATTCTGAGCATTATAAAGAAGAATGTATACGTGCGTGCGTGCGTGCGTGCTTAGCTGTGCGTGCGTGCGCGTGCGCGCGTGTGTGTGTGTGTGTGGGTGGTAATACACTTTTTTTTTGGATAGCTAGATAGCGTTTATGTGTTCAAACATGTAACTATTTCACAATCTTTTTATACCATTACATCAAATAACGTTTATTTATTATAAATAAATCACATCCGTTCTCACCTCATGTAATATATGTATATATATGTATGTTATATAATATATGTATGTTAAGTTTTTAAATTAATTTTTTTTTGTCGCAAGTCTTTATGTTTATATTTTATTTTTGTTATTGCAAGTTTTTAATGTCATTATATATTTTAAATACATTATTTTTCAGATATGTTTTTAAGATTCTGTAAGATTTTGGGAGATATAGTTTTTGACGCGGACTTAACAACTTTTTTTACCTTTTTTAAATGAAATTTTTTATACATATACAAAACATTATGAGTTCATTATAAAAATTCCGAAGAAAACCAAAAAAAAGCTTGTTACATAAGATTCACTCTAAAACGATTTTTAATAATTATAAAGTGATAAAGTCAAATTGTATTTGCATTATGATAAGTAATGAACAAACTATCAATACGTTACCTTAAGAATTGATAATCCTAACCCTTATTACTGTGAATGTGAATGTCCTAAAGCTCTTAGGTATATTTCAGTAATTAAACAAGCAAAGAGCATGATATAAATATTAAATTAAGGCCATGGTCACGAGCAATACGATATTATTTTATTATTGAGAAGAAAATTCTTAATTTGATTTGAAATAATAATTATACAAACGTTTCGAGCTCTACTTGCTCCTCTTCAGTGCGCAAAAAAATAGTGATAATAAATAACGATAATAAATAAATACATAAAATTCTAATAAAAAATCCGCAATACATAGTCATATAAGTTATATAGTTGAGTCATAGTTAAAACGCAAAATATATTTACAATGAATTGAGACCATTAAAATAGTTCAACAAAGTAAGAACCCAATTAGAAGCAGAATGATTCGTCCGGTTATTCATAAATATATTAGAATTATTAATAAAAACTTGGAGTGACACTTATACATTACTCCAAATGAACCACTTATCGTTATTTGACGAAGTCCCTCGATCTGGCAATGATTATGTTCATCCTCTCCAAATTATTTGATATTTGTTAACTGAATTTAAAGAATTTATTCAATTGTAAAATAGGATTCCACTAATGTGTATGTGAAAAAAAGATTAAAAATTATAAATTAAACTAACTACTAAAATATTGTTATGCTTACAAATTGTTCCGAATAACTTGAGATGACGATGCTTCTAATTGTTGTTGGCCTTATTGTTAGTACTTGACTGTTGTCTAGTCTTTTAAAAAGTCGAATAAATAGGTGTCAGATCTCACAAAATAAACATTTACATAAGTCTAAAATTCGATATTTCTTCTAGAATGTCGAAATACGCGTTGTTAAAGCAATTCGGTGTCTGTGTTATTATTTATACCTGCCTTTTTTGGTTCTGACTTTGACGGTTGTTTATACCTGATTTTACACCTGATTTGATAATGAGGTCCCATGGTGTTGTAACACAATGATGTATCGGATTACAATTATCAGTCTTGATAACACGTGTTTAAACGACAGTACCAATACAGCACATTATCCACCACAGCATGTTTATTTCTCGCGCAATAAACTTATAGTTCCGAAAGTAACTCCACAGAAAAAAACATGCATTGTGGAGGAGTTCATACACACATTTACATGTTTATATTATATGGGCACTAGACCTAGATCATCTTTTAGTCTGTGCTATTAAATTTTCATACTTGTGTTTTTTTCGCACACAAAATACTATACGACGTTTCGATAGACAATCGCCACTTTACATTATTAAAATTAGTTATTGTAGACCACATTTTATTTAATTATAGTTATGGGTATCCGTTTTTGTACCTTCATGTGTGATTTCCCACATTAATATAATTCTGTTAAAGCTTATTTACGACTCGAACGTAGCATCGATCCCCCTACGACTTGTGTTAAATCTGACTTTGTTTGTATTAGGTATGCTATTGTATACCAAGAAGATGGTCTATTTAGAATGTATGGATAGACGAAAATATTTTGTTTAAGCCTCTTTATCTGTTGATGACACCAATTCGATTTTTCATTCGCTATGTTAAACCTGACCATGTTCTGAAACACTACATTAATTCTACGAATTTGATTGTTCACTCTATAGATAAATGAAAGTGTGAGCGTTAACGCCAGACACGCAGGTTATTAAACTAGTCCGGTGTGCAGTTAACAACATAATAGAAAAAAAAGAAATGAACAGAAGATACGTAGCACCAAGAAAAAAACTGTGTTTTAGTCCAGGTTAACATGATATGACTTAATTAAAATTCTGAGACATAGCATCGACAATAAAAAAATCAAATTTCAGAGTAGGATACCGTTGTCTAAATAATCTTAACAAATTAATTAAAGTCCACAAGGACAAAAACGTGCATAACAATAATAATAATGTTGTCTACAAAATTAATTGTAAGGATTGTGAAGCTTCGTATGTGGGCAAACCAAAAGAAATTACGCACTAGACTAAAAGAGGCATATGCATAATATTAAATTTGATTCCTCCAAGCATTCTGTGGTCTCTGAACATATTATGGATAAAAAACATGCTTTTGATTGGGATAACGTTAAAATACTTGATATTGAATCTAATTATTATAAAAGACTTATCTCGGAAATGATACACATCAAGGAACAAAGGTATATGGTATGGTATAAATAATAACACAGACACCGAATTGCTTAACAACGCGTATTTCGACATTCTAGAAGAAATATCGAATTTTTAGACTTATGTAAATGTTTATTTTGTGAGATCTGACACCTATTTATTCGACTTTTTAAAAGACTAGACAACAGTCAAGTACTAACAATAAGGCCAACAACAATTAGAAGCATCGTCATCTCAAGTTATTCGGACAATTTGTAAGCATAAAGGTTCAATATTTTAGTAGTTAGTTTAATTTATAATTTTTAATCTTTTTTTCACATACACATTAGTGGAATCCTATTTTACAATTGAATAAATTCTTTAAATTCAGTTAACAAATATCAAATAATTTGGAGAGGATGAACATAATCATTGCCAGATCGAGGGACTTTCGTCAAATAACGATAAGTGGTTCATTTGGAGTAATGTATAAGTGTCACTCCAAGTTTTTATTAATAATTCTAATATATTTTATGAATAACGACGAATCATTCTGCTTCTAATTTGGGTTCTTACTTTTGTTGAAACTATTTTAATGGTCTCAATTCATTGTAAAATATATTTTGCGTTTTAACTATGACTCAACTATATAACTTATATTGACTATGTATTGCGGATATTTTTTATTAGAATTTTATGTATTTATTTATATCGTTATTTATTATCACTATTTTTTTGCGCACTGAAGAGGAGCAAGTAGAGCTCGAAACGTTTGTATAATATTATTTCAAATTAAGGAATTTTCTTCTCAATAATAAATAATATCGTATTGCTCGTTACACATGGCCCTTAATTTAATAATTTATCATTGTTTTTATTGTCATACGAGCTTGAGCATTGGTATGTGATGTTTTGATTAGGTATTAATTTTGCATTAACAATCAAAGAGCTTTATCACATAAGCGTTAGACCTATAATATTAATTACACGCTATGGTTAATAAGTCCAATATCAGAACACGATAAAATGTTTTATTTCCTTTTTAATTAATTTATTATTAAGAAATAGAATTGTAATATTTTCAAGTATTCTACAAAGTCAATGATATTTTACAAAAATAATAAAATTTTAATAACTTAAAATTGTATATATTTGTTGCACGTAACGTTTTCACCAACAGATTTAGAATATAATCATGTTAAATCATTATATTCCTTATTAATTTGATTGCATAGAAAATATTTAATTATCACGCACATGATTTTATATAATAAACAATTATCTCATCAATATGAATTTGTGCAGATATAATATAATAAATATAAATATGTGAATATATTATTCTGTTTGCAATTTTTAATTATTAAATTATATTATTTCCAAATTATATGCATAATAGATATGCAACAAAACTATTATTATTAACAATATATATTTGCAATCCAGATATTATATGAAACTATTCACACACAAGAAAAATAATATTTTGAAAAGTAATTGCTGGTGTACGATTACATTTTTGTTTAATTGGCAAACAAATATTAATAAAATTTATTAATTTAAAAAAAGGAAAAAGAAAAATGCATCTTTTCAATATAAAAAAATATAAATATATAAATAAATATATAATAACAAAATATATACATCTAGCATTTAAATAATAATACAATTTTACAACAAGACCATTTATATAAATATTTATATACAACGTATTCTAATTATGTTATTCAATATTTTGTCAATATTTCTCTCTAATAATTATTTTATAATAAATAAACACAATTTGAATGTAATACGTGATTGCCATTTTCCAAATTATGTAAGCGATTATCTAATCGTGTACACTAAATATTTATTTTTACTATTATTTTGTAATATACCTAAAACGATAACTTTGGAAGGTTTTTAAAATATATATCAATTGAGATATTTCATTTGAAATTATTTTAATATATACTATGATGAAAATCTTAATTGGAACATTTATGAATTATATCAAAAACAACTACGTAAAATGTATCATTTGAAATCTAAATGAAACAAATTTGAAACATTGCATGTATATTTCATGTTTAGTGGGTTAACGTTAACAGGAATTTTCAAGATCTCTGCAAGGTCAATATGAATATCAGCATCATCTGTCTTTCTTCAAATCCTATGGTGTTTGTTTGAAACATTTTTTCGTCTTGCATATTTAACAAGTTTATTTAAATGTCGTAGGAAGTTTTATTATCAATAAATTCATCCATGCCTCTTAAAAATTTCTTGTTTAATCTGTAAGTAAATCCTGTATTTATAAATCTTGTTTGTACAGAAATACCTATTTCATAAGTAAATTTTGTACTTATTAAATATCTCGAAAGTATATAGGAAAATTTCAACAAAAGTTGTTTAGTTTAAAGGGGAAAACAAGATAGGCATTTAACTTCGATTGGTATTCATCATTTTGTGCATAAAATCTTGAGGTAAGATTTATTGAATCAAATATATTAGTGAAGAATCGATTAAATTAAAAAAAAAATAGAATATTTCTATTTATAAAAAAAAAATTAGATTTACTTCAAATTTTCGATTATGAATTTTTAATTTTAAGAAATTTTAGGTCTTACTTGCAATGATGATTTATTTACAATAATAATAACTAAATACTATTTTGACCGTTGTCAATGTGATTACGTGAATTACAAGTTACTATTACAAAAGAAAATTGAACAGATGTAATTTCATTTCTTTTTAACTGCAGTTTCTGAAGTATTGTTTAATTAGTGTAATAATTTTGAATCTTTGCATATGTTTATTAAAATAATTTATAATGTATTTATATAACTTTTTTTATTTTACAGATCCGGAAAAATAAAAAAAAATTAATCGGCTGCTCAGGCGCTGTATAAAAGCTGCCATAAGCGCTGAATTAGAACATCGGCTGCTAATAGCGCTGACATTTTGCTTGCCCTAGACGCCTGCCTCCAATTTTTAATTTTGTTCGGCCTATTACGTATCCAAACTAAAATTATTCGCTATTATAGCGTTTCGTCTGTAATAGCGCAGATTTTTGGCTTGCCCGTGCGCGCCTATACAATTAGAAAAAGTATTTTTGTTTTGGGTCTATTACACATCCAAATTAACAGTATTCGCTTTTGTAGCATTTTAGTCTGCAATATCTCAGACCTTTCGCCTGCTCTAGGCGTCTAATTAGAAAAATCTTATTTGATACTTGCATCACTAGAAGGCTGCCCCAAACGCCGTATATCTATAACTAAAACTGTCCCAAACAACTGAAAATGGATCATCCAGTGTCACAAGTTCCATTATGGCAATAAGGAAAAGAATATTTTGGCTTTCAAAGAATGGTTGACGGAAACGATGATAGACAGTTTCCATGCGCTACTCGAGAGCAATTCTGATTATGCACCTCGACCTGTATGGTTGACAATATTCTCCCGATCAGATTGTTCCACTGAATAATTCAAAGAGCATTTGCAAATACTGCACAGTGATTTTGGTGGTGGACATTGGGTTGCTTGCCATTACGATGCAAAATCTATTATTATATGATTCTCATGAGGTAGTCGTAATGCAAAGATACATAATTTGAATGGAGAAATTCGAATTTTTGTGGGACAGATTTATTTCCCTTTCATGATTGGTCAAACACCCCCCCCCCCCATGAGAAAGAGGGGTGAAGAATAAGGGACAAAGGAGAAATCACTCTCCCTGCGCACACTCCCGTCCCCTCCTTATTCTCCCCATGTCACTCAGAGCCTCGACCCCTCAAGCCCTCCCTTTCCATCATCAGCCCATTATTCGCCCCACGTTATCCACTCCTTATAGAAACATCACCGCCACCTCACTTTACCCACATCCACCCTACGACTCCCCATCCCTCCTTTTATTCACCTTTCTCACCCTTTCTCCCTTACACCGCTTTATTGCTTCAATCGGTTTGATTAGCACCAATCCATGTTTCCCTTTCTATTATTCTCTTCAACTGCCCGGTGGGACGGTTATTAATGTGGTCTATGGCAAGTGCCGATTGTTACATATATTCTGTTTGGCGTAAATCCTTGCATCGTGACGTATAATCACTCTTTTGCTTAAGACCTCATTTGTCCGCAATGTTTGAAAAACAAAACAATAACTCATTTTCCGTACCTCTATGATTACAATTGCCTCCATTATTCAACGCTACTGCCGTTGAGACCATTGAAAAGACGAGAGAGGGATTGCACTGAGAAAAAGCCACTTGCCACGTCGTAAGGAACCTGCGGAAACAGACGTTTTCGAAACAATCGAACAAGATGCTTTTTCTCACAAGACCAAATATTTTATGACATCCTGACAACCAAACACGTCAGACCTAATGCGGTGATCAGTACCATAAGGATCCTGAAACAAACCGTCAGATGGTGCGTGATTCAGTCCCATACAGGATCCTGACTGAACACAACCCCCCAACGTCAGCATGGTGCTGTGCACCTTCAGTTATCCATAAGGAATCCTGAAACCAAACGTCAGATGATGCGTGATCAGTACCATAAGGATTCTGAAACAAACGTCAGATGGTGCGTGATCGTATCATAAGATCCTGAAACAAAACTTCAGATGGTGCGTGATCAGTACCAAAGGATCCTGAAACAAAGCGTCAAAAAATGCGTGATATAACGTTCGCAACGCTCGTACCCAGACGAAAACACAATGCGATGCCTCTCACTCGCACCCGCATGCTCTCCGGTCCGATGAGCTGGTCGCCGCTCATAATTTTTGGATTCGACGGATTCAACTCAATCTATTTGCTGACGACATAGCTCGCCTAAAACAACTACGTTGCGTCTCAAAAACTAGTCCATTAGCTTCGCTTTCTCCTTACATAGACAGAGACAGCTTGTTACGCGTTCGAGGCCGATTAAAGCACGCAAGCCTGTCAGATGACGCTAAACATCCGCTAATTTTAAAATCACATCCATTGGTCCACCTCCTTATCAAACAGATTTATGTTGCGACCCTACACGCCGGTCCGCAACTCACACTCACGCTCCTGCGACAACAGTATTGGCTAATTCGCGCTCGCGCCACTGTGCGTACCGTCCTCTACCAATGTATTGTGTGCACACGGGAGAATGCACGCGTGCCCGAACAGCTTATGGGCGACCTGCCGGATTTCCGCGTGAACCCGACTTCACGCGCCTTTAATCATACCGGCGTCGATTACGCGGGTCCGTTACTAGTGCGTACGACTAAAGGTCGTGGTCATAAAGCCCAGAAGATTTGCCACTATTTTGTGGAAGTATGAACTTATTACATTCATAATTAATTACTGTATTTAATCAAATATTTTTATATTTCTTATTCAATTCGGTTAAAATCGTAGATATTTTGTAGATATGAACTGGTAATTATCTATAGTTTCTGTTGTCGATATCAGTAGGCGCGACGGCGTCGCTCTAATTCAAATTATTGTTGATCGACTGGTGGCTTGTACAGCCTCGTGAAGGCTCGCTCCGAGAGGAAAGTGATTACAGCAACGAACATATGTTTACTTGTATTTGCAGCTGATCGATAGCACGGTTCGCAGAGATCTGATTCTCGGTTTTCGGGAGCGTTCCGAGTTTTCGTCACGGAATCCTCTCTTTCTCGGGATCGGATGTTTGTTTCGGCGAATCGGAGCGACGAAAGAATAGGAGTAAATAAAATGTACACGTGACAGCGTGACTCTTATCACATGGATGGTGAACAAGGTCGATAATGTTGTCGTGTGTCGGTTCGAACGATCAAACCTTTCCGTTGATATACGAGCGATTAATATAAGAGTCTATTGATTATACAAATTTATGACATGCGTCAACAGTTTCTGTATTCGAAAGTCCGGAGGAGATTAAAAAAAGAAACATTTTTCAAATTTCTGTGTATGTAGATGTGGTTGACTATGCATTGCCATATCTGTAAGATTTATGATTAAAATATATACTTCACTGTAAATGTTTTTCATAGGCTACGTTTTGATATTTACTACCAGTATTATAAATCTGTAGTGACATAATATAAAATAAAGATTTTCAACTAGCAGAATGAATATCAAAAAGCAGCCTTAGCCTTAGCTGTTAATTTTAAATATACATGCTTTTATTTTAGATGGAAGATACTTCTTTGGAGATGCTGCATATCCATGCCTTCTCCAATTAATTACTCCATATCGGGATAATGGACATTTGACACATGCCCAAAGAAATTTTAATCGTATACACAGTCAATGCAGAATTTCAGTTGAGCATGGATTTGGAATACTGAAACAACGTTTCAGACAGTTATATTTCCTCAAGTTGAGGATATGCAATTTATCGTCAAATTCATCTTCGCTTGCTGCGTTCTTCACAATTTGGCTGACTGGATGATTTGCAACACATGGAAGAACCTGAAGTCGACAACCATGCTGATATAAATGCGCAGGTATTGTTACATAATGTCCCAGCAGCAGATAGAAATGAAGATCCGGATGATTAATCGACATGGTCGCGATCTCAGAGACGAATTATGTAGACAACTGTTTCAACGATGATTTGAATAAGAGTATCCAAATAAATTTGTTTAAATATTATGTTCTAATATTAATATTTAAATATTATGTTTATTATTTTTTTAAATATCGATATCGTGTCGTTGTCAACGTCGACATATCACATACTGCATTGTATCAATCTGTGTCGTTCAATTAAAAAATATGTATGATATGTATTTAATGTACAAAACTATCAAAGTGCTTTCAAATATTTATGTTTTTTAGTTATAAAAATTAGGAAACAATGTACAATTATAGTTTCAAGATTATAACGATTATAACCATAACGATTACACAAATATATTTCATTTATTAATAATTATGAATATTACGATTATATATCTTCTATTCAGCTCATTTTAATTAAAAATTATTAAAGTTTGATATTAAATTTTATAAAATAAATTCTTATGTAATATGTAAGACAACAAATAAAACAATTTTGTTAAAAATTTATCCATACATCAGTCTTTTATTGTCATATACGCCTATTTTTCATACAAATAGAGAAATATAACTGCATAATGCAAATATATATTTTATTATGATTTTTTATCGATAATTAACAAAAAAATGTAAATTGAACAAGAAATGACAGTTTTGATTTTCAATCACGTTTGTACGCTTGACTGCAAGTAAATACTGCTGCTTTATTATGTAAAAAAAAACTCGATAAGTAAATGCAGCTTTTCCCAATTAAAAAAAACTCAATAAATAAATGCAGCTTTTTTCAACTAAAAGAACTCAATAAGTAGAATGGTAGCTTTCCTCTCTTGCAGAGCTTGATACAGCGTTTGTCACGCTGTTTATCAAAATAACAGAAAATAAATAAAGTAAAAAACTAAAATAAACTTTAATAAATAAAAGTTATTTCAACTTGAAATAAAAATTTTAAATAAATTAACAAAATTATATAAATTTTAAATACATATAACTGCATTTACGTGAAATGTTCATAAAGTTTGTAACTTTGGTTATAAAGTAAAAAATGAAGTGATTGAAAATGTGTACATTTATTAGCTTTTTTTTACCTTTGAATCCTGTAGAGTTACACATTTTTCCCAATGATGAAAGATCTAATTATTAGATCTAATTAAGATATAATTATTGTAAAAACCAACACACTTGTCTTTTAACAAAATTAAAATTAAACTTAATAAACTGTTCATAAATTTTATAAATTTGTAATAATATCTTATTAACATTTTTTAAAAGACAATGTGTCTATTTTTATAATTACTATATCTGACAGATCTTGTCAGGAAAAATGTGTAACTTCGCAGAATTTATATGTAGAAAAGATTAATAAATGTGTTTTACTACATTTTCTCCTTTAAGTAGGCAAAGGAACAAACTTTATGAATGTCTTATGTATACATATAATTTAGTAAACCTTCAGTCTTATTATATCTTATTAATCTTCTTCGTCTGATAATTCTTGTGTTGAGTATTTTTTACTTTCTATTCTCTCTAGTATCTTAAGTTGCCTTTGTAAGATACTATTTCGTTCTTTTTGCAATTGTAATTGTTCTATTTGTAATTCATTACATTTTTTAAGCTCCGTCAGATATTTTGTACGTGTTTCTTGTTTGGCATCACTTTCTCTTTGTAGCACAGCACAGATGGATTCCTTAAGTGATTGTAGAGTATGCGCCAATTTGCCATCTCGTACTTTTGCTTTTGTATTTATTAAAGATGAGCAACTGCTATCCGTCATGGACGATTTGCTGCTACCTATTACTGATTGAGATTGACTGTTAACTGCAGATGGTGTCGAAGGTGGCGAGTCTAGTGCAATAGAAGATTGTTCTTCATTTACATTCCTATAATAGAAAACATTTTAAATTATATCTAAAAATATATCTAGAAATGAATTAAAAAACATTTTAAGGAGATGATTACTCACTGAGACAAATGTTGACTGACCACTTTTTGCAAAATGTTTTCTTGAGAAACCATTCCATTGCGGCCAGCTACAAAGATGGCACTCCACTGTGACTTTTTCCAAATAAGTTTATCATTTCACTGTAAAGATACATATGTATTCTATTACTTACTTATTAAATACTAAATATAATACTAACTACTTAATAAAAACAGAATATTGTAAGAATGACAAAATAAAAATATGAAACAAATCGACTGAACTATTAATTATAATGTTTAATTCAAAAATATCATATATATAATTATATACAGAAAACACAAGATAGAACTTACTCTTTAAATGGAAGAGGTTTAGTGCCTTTTCCAGAACTATTTTTTCCCATGGTCTGTTTGATATGTTTATCCCATTTCTTCTTCAACAATTTAAATTTATTTTTCATGTGATTTTTAGTAGCATTCACATAACCTCTTTCTTGGAAGGATTCTGCTATCGCTTGAAACATAGCCTCTTTACTTTGATATTTTCTTTTCTGGAATTTTTTTTCATGCTGTTCATACTCTGTGAAAAACAACATTATGGTTTTATAGTCCCAAATAAAATAGCCATCATTATTGACACCAGAAGTATTCTCTTTTTCATTATCTGAGTCTATAATTGAAGAGTCCAATGAAGACACAATTGTAGGCGTGTGCTGCATAAAGCTTGTTACAGGAATCGTAACAGAAGAACTCTCATGGATTTTAATCTGAGGCTGAATTTCAGAAGGACCTGCTTTATTTAGTAAAGCATTCACAATTGAAGAGTCTAGTGAAGACAAAGTTGTAGGTGTGTACTGCATAGAGCTTGTTACAGGAACTGTAACAGAAGGACTCTCGTGGATTATAGTCTGAGGTTGAATTGTAGAAAAACTTATTTTATTCAGTACAGAATCCAAAGGCGCAGTTGTGGTTAGGAACTGTGTCGAGTTTGTTGTAGCAGTTACAACAGAAGTACACGCAAAAGTCTGGGGAGGCTTAATTAATTTTAATGATACCAGTTTAGGTTTCACAGCTGAAAAATAAAACTATTAATATAGTACAATATTTATGCAATTTAAATTATCTTAGAATAAAATCATTTAATCTATCTCTTAGAATTTATTTTATTAGTTAATTAAGTAAAAATATAAAAAGTATTATGAGTATTTAAGTAATCAGCATCATATATAAAATTCTTACCTGAATACTTAAAAGAAGTTTCCATTGTGAAATATCAAGACAGTGACGGCGTAGCAGAATAATAAAAGCGAGATTATTGGACTACCCGACTCTTGAGCAGTGGATACTGTTTACAGTACAAGCTTCACACGCATGCGCGATAAAATAGCCCCAAATGCACCACCTTCGAAGGTGAGGCAAATAGAGCGTGCTCCTAATTGCTCCTTAGAGTATGCTCTAACGTGACGCGAACATCTAGTCGCCATCTTGTTTCCGGTGACACGAACGTATTGGAGCGCATTGGAGTGAGAAGGAGCATGTTAGGGCATGCGACGCGAACAAACCTTCGAAGTCATGCCGGCGGGGGCTATGCCCCTGGTAGGTTCAATCTTGCCGGATGAGTTTGGAAGGAGAGGACAGACTAAGAATGCACCAAACGTCTTAAGCCAAGGTGTAAGGCAACGTGCCGATGGCTGCTTGGCCACGAAGACGTGAAACAGCGCGGTCGCAAACGTTCCCTCTGGGGTACCTGCCGACCCCCCAGAGTAGCTAGGCTTGGTGATATCATGTAGACTCTGAATCACTTGATACTTGTTCCTACCATACTCGTGGGATGAAAAATGGAGAAAAATGAAAAAACTAAAAATACATTCAAACCAAAGTTGACGATGAAACACAAACCCGGAGATAAAGAACAGGACCCGTTCAAGAGAAGGGAGTCTATTCCCAGATCACCACCACCATCGGCGAAAATAATAACTGGAGGAATAAATAGGCCTTGCTTTAGCGCTTTGCTTGAACAAGGTGAGGAGGCATACGACTCTCCGGCTGAAAAAAAAAACGACAAAACGCCCCAGTTCAAAAAATACCAGAGAAACTGATGATAATGATGTATTTATTTTTCCTGAACCTGTTCAAAAAAGCAGTGCGAATAGTGTGGAAAGAGAGAAACTGGAACAAAAAGGCTCACCGAAAGTTGAAAAGGACGACAAGGAAGTTACGCTAGAAGAAGTGAGATCTGAAAGAGTAGCTCTAGAAGAGTTTCTCTTTAATGAAAACAATAAAATCAATAAGAATACAATTAAGTTCATATTGTCTAAGTGGGTGCTACTAGAAGGGAAATTACAAGAGAGTATCGTTGAGAGAGAAAAATTAAAGTGTACTTACCTGGCATCGAAAAATTCTATCAGTTCGATGTCCTATGTTCAAGTGGCGTTCACTCCATGGTCCGGAACAGCAGCATCTGAAACAGAAAAAAAAGAAATTATCCAACGTACTACACTAAAAAGCGGATTCAAGACTAATTCTTCGGTAATGATTGTTAAGCCTTTAAATGAAAAGGACAATTTAACGTGTGAGGATGTCAAAGAAAAACTTACAAAGAAAATGAATCCGTTAATTAAAGAAATAAGGATTAAAAGAATGAGAAAGGTGGGAGACAGAGGCATTCTAGTGGAAACGGAAGGTGGAAACGAATTAAAAAAGATCCAGCAGATAATAGAAGACAATGAATGCGGGCTGAAAACAGAGCTGCCTAAGAAAACTGGACCCAGTATGATAGTATATGACGTAGAAAAGTCGGTCACAAAGGAGCAGTTTATGGAACAATTTTGGTCTAAGAATGTTGAAAAACTTGGAATCGCCAAGCAGGAAAATAAAAGCAGGGTTAAATACAGATACAACACATTTGTTAAAACCAGAAATACTAATAACTGGGTAATAGAGGTGACAGGAGAGATAAGAAGAAAACTCTTGGTGCAAGAACGACTATATATTGACTGGAGATCATACAAGGTTAATGATTACTTAGCCTTGACTAGGTGCTTCCGTTGTCTAGGCTTAGGCCACAGTGTTAAACACTGCAAGGAAAAGACCCCCACTTGTGGACACTGTGGGGGGGGGCGGGCCATATAAGCACCAATTGCTCAGAGAGAGAGAGAAATCTGCAGTCTGCGCTAATTGTACAAGAGCTAAAAGGAAAGACACACATCATACTGTAAGTGACAAGAGATGCCCGGAGTATCTAAGAGTAACTAAAATCGTAAAGAATAAAATAGATTATACATAATGATAAAATTCTTTCAAATAAATGTTGGCCGTTCGCAGACGGCATCATACGAATTAAGATTAAAAGTAGAGGAACAAGGCATTGATGTGTGTCTGATACAAGAACCATACGTATTCCAAGGACAAGTCAAAGGCTGCGCTTCACTTGGTGCAAGAGTTGTTCAAAGTAATAAGGTGACAGATACAAAAGCTGCTATAGTTGTATATAATCAGGAAATAACTGTCACAAAAATCGAACAGTTTACGGACGAACATATAGCTTGCGCACATATAGTACATAATGAAGTAAACTTATATTTGGTATCAGTTTATTGTCAATTTTCCATGGAGCTAAACTATTTTATTAATAAGTTGGAGACTATAATAGAAACGTTCAAAAGCCACGACATGATCATATCAATGGACTCCAATGCTCACTCCAAAACTTGGTACTGCAAAGAGAACGACGCGAAAGGCGAATTACTCGAGGATTTCCTAATAAATAAAAATGTATACATTTTGAATCAGCCTGGAAACGAACCAACGTTCTCTACTATAATAGGAGAGGCCAATATAGACTTGACTGTGGTGAATAGTGGAGTCCTGAAGGATATTAATGATTGGAAGGTCTTCCCGAAAATGACTTCCTCAGACCATAATTGTATATACTTTGAACATAACAACA
>NW_028190663.1:51853-54927 GCF_048542155.1 Nylanderia fulva
AAAAAAAAAAAAAAAAAAAAAAAAAAAAAAAAAAAAAAAAAAAAAAAAAAAAAAAAAAAAAAAAAAAAAAAAAAAAAAAAAAAAAAAAAAAAAAACACGCCGACGATGAATGTCGTCGCCGCGAAGACACCCAGTTGAGCGCGGCCGGAGTCGCCCGAGAACCGCGCGAGATGGAATTTCGCCGAAAGCACACCCGAACGATGAATTGCCGCCCGCAAGCACCCGCGGATTGAGATTCGCCGGCGAAAGCAACACCGACGTGGGTTCGCGCGCAAGAACCCGACATGAGATTCGCTCGCGAAGAACCGCGGAGGATGGAGATTTCTGCTCGCCGACCGCGCGAGATTGAATTCGCCGCGGCAGCACAGCGCGAGATGAAGTCCACCCCGCCAAACCGCGCACTGGCGATTCGCGCCGCAAAGACAGCCGAAGTGAGATTGCGCCGCGAAGCACACGCGCGACAGGTGCTCGCGGCAAACAACACGCGCGCGACTTGAAGGCGGCCGGAGGTCCGCCGAAAGCAACCGCGATGAGTCGGCGGGCGGGTCCCCGCCAAAGACCGCCGCGACGATGGAGATTTCGCGCCGGCGAAGCAACTACCGCCGCGAGCGACTTGGAAGAATTCTCGCTCGCCCGGCGAAAGCAACACGCCGCGAACGGACTTGGAAGAATTTCTCGCTCGCCCGGCGAAAGCAACACGCCGCGAGCGACTTGGAAGAATTTCTCGCTCGCCCGGCGAAAGCAACACGCCGCGAACGGACTTGGATGAATTTCTCGCTCGCCCGGCGAAAGCAACACGCCGCGAACGGACTTGGAAGAATTTCTCGCTCGCCCGGCGAAAGCAACACGCCGCGAACGGACTTGGAAGAATTTCTCGCTCGCCCGGCGAAAGCAACACGCCGCGAACGGACTTGGAAGAATTTCTCGCTCGCCCGGCGAAAGCAACACGCCGCGAGCGAACTTGGAAAAAGCGGCTTGTGCGGCCGGAGGTGTCGCCCGCCAACGAAAGCAACACGCCGCGATCGGACTTGTGGTACGGGCGGCGCGTGCCGCCGGAGGTGTCGCCCGCCAACGAAAGCAACACGCCGCGAACGGACTTGGAAGAATTTGTCGCTCGCCCGGCGAAAGCAACACGCCCCGAACGGACTTGGATGAATTTCTCGCTCGCCCGGCAACAGCAACACGCCGCGAACGGACTTGGAAGAATTTCTCCCGCTCGCACGGGCTGAAGCAACACGCGCGAGCGAACTTGAAGAATTTGTCGCTCGCCCGGCAAAAGCAACACGCCGCGAACGGACTTGGATGAATTTCTCGCTCGCCCGGCGAAAGCAACGCGCCGCGAACGGACTTGGAACAATTTCTCGCCTCGCCCGGCGAAAGCAACACGCCGCGAACGGACTTGGAAGGAATTCTCGCTCGCCCGGCGAAAGCAACACGCCGCGAACGGACTGGAGAATTTCTCGCTCGCCGGCGAAAGCC
Organism: Nylanderia fulva; assembly: GCF_048542155.1. Lineage (NCBI taxonomy): Eukaryota > Metazoa > Arthropoda > Insecta > Hymenoptera > Formicidae > Nylanderia > Nylanderia fulva. Next base: position 53,333 of record NW_028190663.1, read on the forward strand.
CCACGCCGCGAACGGATTGGAAGAATTTTCGCTCGCCCGGCGAAAGCAACCACGCGCACGGATGGAAGAATTCTCGCTCGCCGGAAACCCCCAAACGCCGCGAAGAACGCCGCGACGAATTTGTCCCCCCGGCGAAAGCAACACGCCGCGAGGACTGGAAAAGCGGCGTGCGCCGGAGGTTCGCCGCCACGAAAGCAACACGCGCGATCGGCTGCGGGAGGCGGCGTCCGCCGAGTGGCCCGCCAGAAAGCAACACGCCGCGACGGACTTGGAAAATTGTCGCTCGCCGGCGAAGCAACGCCCCCCTGAACCGCGCGGCGAAAGCCCGCGACGTTGGAATGCCCGCAGAACACGCGGAGCGACTGGAAAGTCGCTGGGGCGGAGAGCGCACGAAAGCACGGATGCTGTGCGGCAGCCGGCGGCGAGGTGGCAAGATCACGCCGCGACGGAGAAAATGCGCCGCCCGGAAAACCCCCGACGGCTGAGAATTCGCGCCCGGCGAAACACGCGGACGACTTGAGATTTGTGCGCGACACCCGGAACTGGACGAATCGCCGCCGGCGAAAGAAACGCCCCGCGAAACGCCGACGATGAAACGCGCGCGGGAATGCGCCGCCGGCGAAAGAACCGCCGCGAGAAAAAGCCGGCGACCGGATGGTGTCGCCGACGAAAGCAACACGCCGCGAACTTGGAAGGGCGCTGCCCGCGAGAGCACCCGCCAACGAAATAAAACGCCGGGCGGAATTCCCGCGAGACAAGCCGAGGGCGCGCCGCAACGCGGGCGATCGCGGGAAGCGGAGGTCCCGCGCCAAAGACACGCGGAAGGAATTTTCGCTCGCCGGCGAAAGCAAACGCCCGAACGGACTTGGAGAATTTCTCGCTCGCCGGCGAAGCAACACGCCGGAAGACTGGAGAATTCGCGCGGCCGCAAACCGCCGCACGTGAAGAATTCGATTCGCTGCCCGGCGAAAGCAACACCCGCGAGCGATTGAAATTTGCCGCCCGGGAGAAACGCCCGACGTTGGAAAAGCTCGGCGAGGTGCCCGCCACGAAAGAAACCCCGAAACGGATTGTGTCGGCGGGGCCCGCAGGAGCAACCGCCGCGATATCCCGCCGGAAAAGCGGAATGAGAAGGAATTGTCGTCCCCGCCAAAGCAACACGCCGCGAACGGACTTGGATGAATTTCTCGCCGCGAAAGAACACGCAACGACTGAACTGGTTCTCTCCCCGCAACGAGCACGAACGGTTGGAGATTCTCGCTCGCCCGGCGAAAGCAAACGCCGCGACGAACTTGGAAGATTGAATTCTCGCTGCCGCGAGCAACAACGCCGCAACGGCTTGGAAGAATTTCTCCTCCCGCGAAAGCAAACACGCCGCGAACGGACTTGGAAGAATTTTCGCTCGCCGGCGCAAAAGCAAACAAGCGCGACGAACTTGGAAAGGCGCGTCGCGGAGGTTCGCCCGCCGCGAAAGCCAACACGCCGACGGGACTTGAGATTTCGCCGGCGAAAGCAACACGACTAGAGAATTTTCCGAATTTCAAGCCGCCGGCGATTGGAAATTTCCGCTGCCCGGCGAAGAAAACGCCGCGGGA
>NW_028190663.1:56878-61878 GCF_048542155.1 Nylanderia fulva
CGATCTGGGACCATCAGAAAATCAGGCGATGTACACACGCCAATTAGCGGCGAGTGTACACGTTGGTTTCACGTGTTTCCTTGGCGTAAACACTAAGGAATTTAACAAAAAAACATTCTAGAAAATTCGATCGTCCTCGAGGATTCGATCCGAAGAACGAATCTTCAACAATGTGGAAAGAATTTTATTAGAATTTCTCTACTATTTATTATATTAAAAATAATAATATGTATCACAAGAAAATATAAAATATGTTTGATTGATTAATTTTACTATACAGTTTAGTAAAATTAATCACACATATTTCATATTTTATTGTGATAGATATTATTTTTAATGTGATAGATATTAATCAGAGAAATTTTAATAAAATTCTTTTCATACCGTATTGTCTCACAATTACCATAACTTTTAGGGTAAATTTTAAGAGAAAATTCTCTCAGTGTACCGATTAATTATTAAAAATTATTTGTAAAAAGGCACACGTTACTCGATGCGGACGACAATTGTTTACACGGCAAGGACACGACAACAGACTGCGGCGACGGATGACGCGACGCGTCGCGACGCTTCGCGACACGTCTAGACGATAACAATCACGCGGCGTTGCCGAACATGTGATTGACGCGAGACATGTATTAAAACGTATAATAATTATGTTATTAAAAAAGGCATATTATAACGTATTATAATTTTTTACGTTATAATACATTTTTTTTAATGACTTAACATTATCCGCCCGTTTTGCCCTGAAAAGAGCGGATTAATTTTATATAGGTGCTCAAAATGACCACCATCCATCCTTATGCAAGCTCGCATGCGTTTAAATAAATTTAATTGGACGTTCTCCATTACTTCCTCTTCGATATTCCAAATTAAATATCGCAATCTGGTTTCTAAGTCGTCGACGTTCTCGGGAAGCGTTTTGTATATTGATTCCTTACAGTATCCCCATAAAAGAAATCAAGAGAATTAAGGTCCGGGGATCTTGCGGGCCAACGTATCGGGCCATACCGACCCATCCAACGTCCAGGAAACTGTTGGCGCGACGGAAAGATGGATAGGACGTGGTCGGAAGCGAGACCGAGAAATAGACACAACACTCGACACACGCGTAACGTTCACAAAAAAAATATATTTATATAAACTATTAACAAAAATTACAATTAATATACCGCACCGAATTTACCGAGAGAATTAGCCGAGTCGTAAATTACTAAGTGTCCGCAAGCAACGGTAATGAATTAGACAAAGACAAGCAATCTTTATCGTATGAACACACTTTATTCGCGATGAGCAATCGGAAAAAGCGCCGCGGTCGCGAGAGAGGAGGCTTATATACGCCTTGTAATTCTAGAATATTCGAGTACATTTTGCTGTCGTTCTATTGTGATATTAAGGGTGAAGGAACGTTTACTGTAATTATTTACTTGTTTTTCTCTCCTCTCGCGCGACAGCGGTGTTTACAATTTAGACTGTTTTAAGCGCTTGTTTTCGAAGGCGCGGAGTATCCGTATACTCTCGCGGCCGAGCGCTAATTTAAATATAATTTAAAATACGCATGTTAGACCACGAATTAATTAATAAATATATGCATGCTGCATGAGGCATGATCGAGATGCATGAATATTTTAACGCTTTCTTGTCCGCGGGTTATTACCGTTCGAATCTCGAACACTGCTCGTTCAAGTAGTTTGTTACAATCCTGGCGTTGTGTGGTCAAGCACCGTCTTGTTGAAAGAACATTTTATTTCTTTCAAATAGTGGCACTTCTTCTAAAAAATCGGGCAGATTTTCTTTCAAAAGTTCCGCGATACCATAGGGTACGCCTATTTAGCAGGCTAGAGTCTCGTTCGTTATCGGAATTAACCAGACAAATCGCTCCACCAACTAAGAACGGCCATGCACCACCACCCACCGAATCAAGAAAGAGCTATCAATCTGTCAATCCTTCCGGTGTCAGGGCCTGGTGAGGTTTCCCGTGTTGAGTCAAATTAAGCCGCAGGCTCCACTCCTGGTGGTGCCCTTCCGTCAATTCCTTTAAGTTTCAGCTTTGCAACCATATTTCCCCCGGAACCCAAAAGCTTTGGTTTCCCGGAAGCTGCCCGCCGAGTCATCGGAGGAACTTCGGCGGATCGCTAGCTGGCATCGTTTATGGTTAGAACTAGGGCGGTATCTGATCGCCTTCGAACCTCTAACTTTCGTTCTTGATTAATGAAAACATTTTTGGCAAATGCTTTCGCTTCTGTCCGTCTTGCGACGATCCAAGAATTTCACCTCTAACGTCGCAATACGAATGCCCCCATCTGTCCCTATTAATCATTACCTCGGGGTTCCGAAAACCAACAAAATAGAACCGAGGTCCTATTCCATTATTCCATGCACGCAGTATTCAGGCGAAGGTAGCCTGCTTTAAGCACTCTAATTTGTTCAAAGTAAACGTACCGGCCCGACTCGACACTCAGTAAAGAGCACCGCGACGGGATATTAGTTGGGCCGCCCCTCGCGAGGCTAAGCCCACCGGTAGGACGTCCCACATCACGCCAGTTAAACACCGCGAGCGGTGAACCGACGGTGTGCGACACAGATTCAACTACGAGCTTTTTAACCGCAACAACTTTAATATACGCTATTGGAGCTGGAATTACCGCGGCTGCTGGCACCAGACTTGCCCTCCAATGGATCCTCGTTAAAGGATTTAAAGTGTACTCATTCCGATTACGGGGCCTCGGATGAGTCCCGTATCGTTATTTTTCGTCACTACCTCCCCGTGCCGGGAGTGGGTAATTTGCGCGCCTGCTGCCTTCCTTGGATGTGGTAGCCGTTTCTCAGGCTCCCTCTCCGAAATCGAACCCTGATTCCCCGTTACCCGTTACAACCATGGTAGGCGCAGAACCTACCATCGACAGTTGATAAGGCAGACATTTGAAAAATGCGTCGCCGGTGCTAGGACCGTGCGATCAGCACAAAGTTATTCAGAGTCACCAAAATAAACGGTGGACGAACGGCGAGCCGCCCGCCACCGATTGGTTTTGATCTAATAAAAGCGTCCCTTCCATCACTGGTCGGGACTCTGTTTTGCATGTATTAGCTCTAGAATTACCACAGTTATCCAAGTAAATGTGGGTACAATCTAATGAACCATAACTGATTTAATGAGCCATTCGCAGTTTCACCTTAATTCGGCATGCACTGAGACATGCATGGCTTAATCTTTGAGACAAGCATATGACTACTGGCAGGATCAACCAGGGAGCTTCGTGTTCGGTTACTCGCAAGGGAGTAACTCGCGAGCGAGCCCGAAGACTCGTCGCTAGCTCTTTTTCGCGCGCGCGCGCGTTCGATGCCGAAACACCGACGCGCGCGCGACACGCTCGTATGTGCCATTTTATTTGCCGCCGGTCTTGCTCAGCCGGTCGGCGACACTCTGCTGTTTTTAACGCTATTATGTAAAGCGTACGAGAGAACGACGGAGGCGAGAGTAAACCCCCGACGCCGCCGCCTCTCTTCTTCCTCCTCCTCTCCGTTCAAAAATCCACAAGATCAAAATACTCGTGTTCTTATTCTCCCAAATGTTATGATGCGCGGTCTCGAGAGACCGCGCGATTCACCCTGACGCTAGATCGACGATGGCGATGCTTAGACGTCGAGGACTGTTCTGTCTGGTTCGTACGCGTTTAACCGCACACGACCAGCAATAAGATTTTGCTACGGCGTACAAAGCGAGCGGGAAGAAGCAACTCTTCCCGCAAACTCGTATCCGTGGAGTAGATGCTCGGTAAGCGCGACGATTCCGCTGCTGCGTACGAAACTAGAGGGAACCGCGCGGCCAACACACTAGAGGCGTGCGCGCCACATAAGAGCTATTCGGTCTTGCGACACCGACTCGTGGCAATGCTGTGCTCGTAATAAATAAGTGTGCGTTAATTTTGCGCGCGTTCGGCGACGAACGAGAAGAGCCGCACCGTAATCCCCGGCGAAGAGGAATACGAGACGACGCGAGAGTCGAACGTACGTTCTCGCGAGACACGCAACCTCCAAGCATGAGAAGACTTGGCGGCGGCGCGTTCTGCGACGATCGTATATTATTTTATATATTCGTGGTTTCCAAAATCAAACATTTTATATAAATGTTCTCTCCGTGTCAGAGTCGCGACTCGACAAAATCCGTTCTCGATCCGTTCGGGCGATTCTTCGTTTGTCAACGTCGAGAGCGCGACACGTACAATATTAATCTCTCCTACCTCTTATAGTACCCAACCGACCGGCCAAGCGGTCGGCGACGGTACGGAGAGCGGTCGAAACACGCCGGAGTGGCGAGAGACTCGAGAAAGTACGTTTACGACTCGTCCGGACTCGCTCGACTCGTTCGACGCGCCGAGCGCGACGTATCTCTTATAGTACCCAACCGGCCGGCCAGGCGGTCGGCGACGCACGGTCCTACGCACGGCCGTATGCGAGCGCGAGCGTCGAAAGGCGCGTTCAATCGAGACATTGTCGCGGAGAGCGAACGATCGAAAAGTCCTATTGTACGATAAAATATTATCACGATAGCCGTATGGCGAATGTCAAACAACGATAATTAGCATTAATTAAGAAGGAAACAAACGAAATGCCGGGACAATAAGGTATAAGCACCGACGGTACCTCCGGGCCGGGCGGCACCTCCGGGTCGGGCGGCACCTCCGGGCCGGGCGACACCTCTGGGCCGGGCAACACCTCCGGGAACTACGGCCGACCGGCGACACCTCCGGGACGGGCGGCACCTCCGGACGACCGAATGATCTCTCGAAGTCAGACGACCGCCGGCGGTACCTCCGGAACACTTAACGACGATTTACGGCGCCGCAACGAGGAGAGCTACGTAAAAACGTTTCGGACGAAAGTTACTTACTATTCGGCGCTCGCTCGACATGAGGGCGCTGTCCGATTACTAACTCGAAACGTGTCTCAAACCCACTTGTCGGAGACATATATTTCGAATTATTACGGATGATACG
>NW_028190664.1:0-65428 GCF_048542155.1 Nylanderia fulva
TTTCTCTACCTGCAGGCCGAGAAGATTTATCGATCGAAATTATAGATTCACTGTTGTATCCCACTTCTGAATTTTGTGGGGGTTTTCAGAACATGAATAATTAAAAATAAATATTATAAAGAGTTCGTCAGGATGTATTTGATATATGGATACAGTTTCTATAAGCACTTACTATACTCGATATTAACCCGAGGCAGGTAGGTCAACTCAGAAATAATAATACATGTGTCTCGGTCGATGTTTCTAATACGACTCTCTCGAATAATATACATGCTGTCGCGCGAAACGAATCATTCGATGATCATGCGCAAAGTGATCTCACGCATCACGGTTAGGACACGTGTCCAAAATAATACGAAACATATATAATCGCCTACAATTCCTAGGAAAAGAACTCCGTCTCCGATTCCGAAACTATCCGGATCTCCGGGACCGGTGCCCCGAGTTGAGGTAGAAGCGTACTCTGCCTCTGTTGAGAAATCTCAGTACCCGGGAGACCACCGAACACCCTGAGAGCCATCCTGCCGTCGGCACCTGGGGTAGAAGCGTACTCTGCCTCTCCCGAGTTTGTCTCGGGGCCGATCGACACTCTTTTTCTTCAAATAAGCCTCTCCTGACTCTCCGGCCGCTCTCAAGTGGAGACCCGCCGCTTGTGTCGCGCCAACGTGACAGCCGGTGCATCCTACTACCTGCAGTTCGGCGGTGGCACGCCGAGACTGCATTTACGCTGGAGAATAAACAAAATTCTCCCGCAAAAGAATCTTCTCGCGATTTCCGCGACGCGCCGCCCACTCTCGCATCTACCCGACCGACCGTCCCGCGTAGGGGTACGCGCCGTACCCCATTTCGCCGTTCAACGCGCCCCTTACGCGTAGCCGTTACACCCCCCGACTTCTTATACCCATGCGTTCGGCGTTAACTCCAAAAGTAGCCCCGCGGCCATCAGTCTCGGTTTCCCCACCTCCGCGATTGCGACCCGCCTTGACACCTGTCAACAGCAGATTCTGTCCGTCGGGAAAAATGCGCCTACACACCGGGATCGCATCCGATCTATCCTACGATACCACGTGCTGGTGCATCCGGACCCAGTTTACATTGTATGATTATTCGCGTTCTGAGTATATTTTGTATTATAGAATATTCGCGCTTTGATTTTATGTCGTATGCGCCCTATGCGGTTCGCTGATTCTATTCAGTTTTGATTGTATGTTATTTGCGCCTTGCGCATATTGCGTGTTATAATCTTTGCGCTGTAATTTTATGTCGTATGCAGCCTACGCTCTGATTCTATTTATTATGTTACTCGCGCTCTAAGTATATTTTGAAGTATACTCGCGCTCGGATTCTATTTTGTATATTACTGCAGTGTGATTGTTTACACGAATAAACGGTTTTATCAGTATTAAAATCCACGGAGTCCTGTCGACCCTTTCACGAGCCCTGATTCCGACTGAGCAGTCCGACGCTCGTGATAAGCGGCTGTTACAAACTTATTGCAATTAAATATATTTTGTAGTTAAATTAATTAATGTTTTCTTTAAAGTGCATTGTAATTTTGAAACTTATCAACGCGCCGAGTTACATTTTTTTAGGATCCCCTCCTAAAGGGAATTTGACATTCAACTCGGAGGTCCTCACCAGAGAGACTTTCTCAGAAGGAGAGTCCCCCTCTACAACATGGACGCCCTTACTCCAATGCCTTTTGGCTCCCGGTAAGAGGGCGCCCATGCTGCATTTATGTCCGAGAGGAGAGGCTGCGAGCTCCGTTGGCTGGACAAGTCCAGCCCCCGAAGCACACTCCCCCCTCCACGGTTACGGCTCTCTCCGCTCTCGTAGGAGTTGGGATTTGACCGCAATCAAGGAGGTTGCCCATTTGGGGGCCTGGCCGCGCAGCGCGCGCAAAGCGCAGGCTACCCGACCCGACCCCCGTTTAATAAGAGATCTTCGAGAGGGAGCTCCAGGACTTAGTTGTCCCCGGCCTTCCCCCCAAGACCTCATCCTGAGTCTAAATCAGACGCAGGCGTTAGAGGAATACACCCTCCCTCCCACGATAGAGAGTGAGAGGAGGCATGTCCCCGTCCTCTCCTTCCTCCACGTCGCTCTCTGTTTCTTCCCCCCACTCTCTTCTTCTACCTCTATCTCGCTCGCGCTCTCTTTCCTTCTCCTCCTGCCGCATTATGTTCTCGCAGGAAGAGAAGGCTCTCCATTTTTCTTTTTCTGCCACTGCCGCCTTTACTATGGCCGGCGATGACAGATCCTGTCCTATCGCGGCCACGAGCATCACTCTCTCCCCCGCCCAGGCAACACAGTCCTGCAGGATGTGCTGGGCGGTATCCCGCTCGTGGCCGAAATGCTAGTAACGTATCATGCGTTCCTTCCCAATACGACTCAGGTACTTACCAAAGCAACCATGCCCAGTGAGCACTTAAGTCATTCTGTAACACCTTCATGAGCCCTGTTTAGCTAATCCGCTAAACAGGGTTGGATGGCCCCGATGGTACTTTTTCCCGAGAGGCTTGAGTCTAATAAGCTCCCGGCCCATTCCTCAATTTTATCACAGCCAGCAATTTCAAGTTCGTAACTGTGATAGTTTATTTCCGCTTTGTTTGTTGCTTGACTATAATATGCTACGGGAGCCCACTGATTAGTCTCCTGTTTTTGCAACAGAATTGCAGTTAACGCTATTGCACTAGCGTCTGTGTGTAGTTCGATTGGAAGGTGTGGATTATAGAGTTTTAGTACTGGTTGGGCTATTAATATCTGTTTGAGAGTGTTAAATGCTAATTGACAATTTTTGTCGAATGAAAAAATAGTCGATTTCTTTAAAAGATTATTCAAAGGTTTAACTATTGATGTGTAGTTCGGAATAAATTTCCTGAAATAGTTAGCCTCAAAAATCTTTGAAGTTCTACCGTTTTTTTGGGTTGTGGGAAATTTTTAACTGCGTCAGTATGACGAGAACTAAGTGTTATTCCTTCCGGTGAAATAACGTATTCTAAATAGTCAATAGTATTTTTAAAAAAATAACATTTTTGATAATTAAGTTAAAAATTGTACTGTTTTAGAATTACGAGGACTCTTTTAAGGCTGTTGATATTTTCTATAATTGTAATCGAAGGGATTAATATGTCGTCCATATAAATTATAACCTTATCCTCTCTAATACTAAGAATATTTTTAAGTCGGCTCTCCAATTTTTAATCATCGTATTTATCTCGACTAAAGAGCCAAACGCGATGTTATTGCGTCAGATTAAGATAAGAAAATTTGGAAACTAAGGAATTATCCTCTCTAATTAGCGGTCTTAAAATGTACACGAGTCTCCGTTGAAATTCAGCCGGAGCATCGTAGAATCCGAAGGGTAATCGATTGTATTCAAAATTCCCGTCTGGTGTCTCGAATGCGAAATATTGAGTAGATTCCAGATGTAATTTAATATTGTGGAACCCGTCTTTGAAGTCAAGTATAACGTAAAAATCTTTTTTCCCCCGAGGCTGGATAAACAGTTTTTAATATATGAAAAACAAGAATTTTGTCTCACTACTCGTTCATTCAGGGGACAAAGATCTATGCAAAGACGAAATAACCTGTTTTTCTTTTTAACTAAGACGATTCGAGCACAGTAAGGCGATTTACTTTCTTTAATTATTCCTCTAGCTAAAAGATCGTCAGTTAATTTTCGGATTTGCTGTCTTTCAAAATTTGCAAAACGTCTGGATCTATAATTGTAAATGGAATCGTTTTTAAGTGAAACTTTAACGAAGTAATCGTCGTGGATTCTATCAATTTGTGTATTTTCTATGTTTTTAATAGTAGAAACTAGTTGTTTTTTAATTGAGTCATCAAAATCGATTTCCATATTAACGAGGATATCTTCTAAATTATCAGATGGGCCTCTATATTATCAATCGATGCTACTTCTCGGAGAAGTTGTAGTTTATCTTTTGTTTCGTTTAAGGACGGTTTGTTTATAAGTTCGATTTTATTATCAATGAGAAAATCGAATCGCGTCCTATTACAAAATTCGTAGAGAACAAGTCACCGTTTAAAACATATAATTTAATGTTTGTCGGGATATTTGAAAATTCTTCTAATTTTATTTTTGTTTCTACCGATCCGATTAAATCTAACGGGGTACCGTTTACCGCTAAAAATGAGCTAATTTCCGAATTAATTGTAAGGTTTTTCAAATTTTTCGTATGCAGAACGGCAAATCAATGATATAGGACTACCGGTATCCAAAAGTGCATTCATCTTACAAGCAATATCGCCAATTTTGGAAAGCGATTGAACAATTTTACCCGTTTTGATGGATTTTTGTCCTTCTCACTCACTACTGCTACTGTTGTTTCATCTGACGATTCGTCTTTGATTTCTGTTACGGCTGCTGACGATGATGAGATCAAAGGCTGCTTTCGTTATTCTTTCTTCTTTAACTTGGTGCAATCAGACCGGAGATGACCCTTAGTTTTGCAGTAAACGCAGAAGACTTCGTTAGCTATTTTTGATGGTTGCGTTTTCTTATCTTCAGATTTGTTTCTTGTTGATTTATTCTCTTTTTTCTCTTGCTTGATTCTTGGTGCGTTTCCACACGAAGAAGTTATGTTGCGCATGTCTTCCAAAAATTAAGCTATCGATTCCGCTCGAATGGGCGCGGCGACGCCTTTCAGGGCTAAGCTTCCTATTCCGTTAATTAGTAAATGAATAGCGTCCTGTTCTGGTAAATTCATGCTCTGCATCAATGCAATCTTGTCTATTGCGTATTCTTGAAATGATTCCTTAGTAAAATTCCACACGCGAATCTCTATTTTTTGCAAAGCCACGTAAAAAAGGATTTTTTTTTTAAACATCTTAATGATAGCTTCTTTAAAACCAGTCCATGATTCTATAGCTGAGCCGGTATTTGTGTCATATCAACGGCGAGCCAGTTTTTGAGCTTATTTGTTGCTGCGAGGAATGTTATGTTTGATGAGATCCCATAGATTTGCAAGACCTTTTATTTTCTGTATCCACAGTTCTACATTCTCGTCCTCAGATCCACTAAAATCCGGAATCTGCGACGACAAAAGTTGAACGGCTTGGGTCGGTGAAGTAGTAGCCAGGGTAGGTTGCTGCTGTACATTTGGTGTACTGAAATTGTCTTCTAGCTTCTCCCCCTGAGACATAGAAGCTGGATTGACACAGGCACGCTGATTCCCGTTTCCGAGAGATAATGCTTCTAATAACTGCTTCATTGTCTCTTGATTGTTGATTTGTGCTTGTTGCTGTTTAATTTGTTCCACCAGTAATGAGCAATATAGCGGTAAGGATGCTTCATTTGATACTGCACTGTGAGTGATTTGTTGTCCAGAAGCTTCCGATGAAGGCGAGGCTGCTCTTGCTGTGCCTGCTTCTTTAAACGTGTTTAGCACTCGATCTGATCCTGCTCTTCTTTTTGCATTAGAATGCTCGAAATATGCCATGATGGCATCGATACATTTTTCTCGAGTATTTGGTACTGGGAGATCGCATTTGGCGACTTCTTCTTCTAGCGCTTGTTGCGTATAACCGTTAAGCTGTTTTCTCAACATTGTCTAATTATAATAATACATGAATTTTAAATCGGCCAATAGAGCCCAAGCGCGAAAAATTAATTCTTCGGAACTGTATCTCTTGGTTTGAGATTACTAAGTTTCATATATAAATTAATCTCGAACTTACATATGGAGAAAAATAGGCGAGAAAAGTTGGTAAGAGCAGTCGCCCGGAAAATTAAAGACGTGGGTTCGATTCCCGTTTCAGCAACTTTTCGGACCTATATTTTTCTCGCCTATTTTTCTCCATATGTAAGTTCAAGATTAATTTATATATGGAACTTAGTAATCTCAAACCAAGAGATACAGTTTCGAAGAATTAATTTTTTGCGCTTGAGCTCTATTGGCCGATTTAAAATTCATGTATTATTATTATTAATAATATTGAGAGCCGACATATATTTCTTATCTGATTTTATTTACACCTGGGCCTAATCATGGCGTTATTTAATAACATCTACTAAAAGGCAAATGAAAAATATAGGATTGAAAGGGTCTGAATAGCTTAGTTGGTAAGAGCAGTCGCCCGGAAAGTGAAAGACGCGGGTTCGATTCTCGCTTCAGCGATTTTTTGGACCTATATTTTTCTCGCTTATTTTTCTTTATATGTAAGTTCGAAATTAATTTATATATGGAACTTAGTAATCTCAAACTAAGAGATACAGTTCCGAAGAATTAATTTTTTGCGCTTGAGCTCTATTGGCCGATTTAAAATTCATGTATTATTATTATTAATAATATTGAGAGCCGACGTATATTTCTTATCTGATTATCTAATTATGTTATTGTTACGTTCGAACATAAAAGGAAAATATCAACATCAACACCTGTTACTTGGTAAGAAGTTTTTGCAATGCACGATTTGTTTTAATAAGTATTTATTATTTTTTCTTCTGGAACGACGCTTAATGGATGCCAATTCAGTGCCGACACGCACAAGGTACGATAAATTGGCGAGAAAACATCCAACGCGTAAAATTGTCTAGCGTAATGCCACGTAGTATATACCCGATAACGGCACGCCAAGAACAAAATTTCGAGAAAAGAAAAAAAATTAATGTTTACTCTCATATTCTTCGAAAACAACGCTCAAATGATGCCGACACGCACAAAGTACGATGAATAGGCTAGAAAACATCCAACGCGTAAAAATTGTCTAGCGTAATGCCACGTAGTATATACACGATAACGGCACGCCAAGAACAACTTTTGTAGTAATAAAAAAATTTAATGTCAACACGCACTTTTCCGCGATAGAAAGGACTATATCTCTTCTGAGAGAGCGAGAATGATCGCTTCAACGAGTCACTCGGGCGCTAATATGGCGACGAGAGTCGCGTGATTTTGTCCAGAAACCGCACGGATTCGATACTCGATATGGCGACCGAACAAAGCACTTCCTTGTTTCTTCACAAGTCTTAGACTTACAAGGGAAGTTCGGCAAGTGTAAAATTCAAAAAAATCTGAAACTTTGTATAAGTTTAGAGTAGATGAACCTAATCACGAAACAATTTTTTTTAGCTGCTGATATTCGGTTTTAGGGGTGCAGCATCCCCTTAAATAAAATCGGTGTTTACGTTTTCAAGCGAATATCGCCGAAATAATGAGAAATATAAAAAAATGTTTCCAGCAAAAGTTTTATGGTTTCGAAAGCTCTTTATAATGGCATGATCATATTTTGCAAAAATGTTTAATTTTTCAAAATACCCCCACCACGTATCTTTTTTTTTTAATATTTAAATTTTTCTTGCAACTAAAATTAAAATTAAAGTTTATTTCACGCCAAATTCAACCATATATAATAAAGTTGCGATCCGTAAACGTGTTTTTGAGAAATAAACTGAAAACATCCTTACAGGGTATGCTGTCAATTTTAATTCAAACATCTAAAGGTTGTATAAAAGCAGTTGTTTTTTTTGGTATTGTTAAAATATTTACTTGTTTGTCTTTTGGTACAAGTTCTATACAACCTTTAGATGTTTTTGGCTTTAGAATTTGGAAAAATTTTATTCGAAGCTTCTCTGATAATGTTATTTTAAATAATTACGATATAAATTTACATTTACGCAATAACATTATAAAATTACAGTCTTTGGCACACAATCAACTTTCTTCTCCAAGATTTCGAAATTTATTTGAATATAGTTGGTATAAAAGTGGCTATTTATCAACACGGCCTGAAAAGTTTGAAAATCCAATCAATTACTGTTATTTTAAAGAAGAAAAACATATACCGAAATGTAGCATTTGTGATAAAATGGCTTTTATACGTTGTGCATGGTGCAAAAAATACTTCTGTTTTGAACACTTCTTTGAACAATACCATTATTGTAACAATTATATAGAATAAATAATATCTTATTTTTGTAAAAACTACTATATTATTTATAAAATGTGTAATATACAAAAATCAGTTACGTGATTAGATTTATTACGAACATCTGTTTCATCGTTATCTTGTATTGCGAAAAATTACAGAGAGAAGGGGAGAAAGAGAAGTCGTAGCCAAAATTAGCGGGCCGATAAAATTGACAGCATACCCTGTAAGGATGTTTTCAGTTTATTTCTCAAAAACACGTTTACGGATCGCAACTTTATTATATATGGTTGAATTTGGCGTGAAATAAACTTTAATTTTAGTTGCAAGAAAAATTTAAATATGAAAAAAAAAGATACGTGGTGGGGGTATTTTGAAAAATTAAACATTTTTGCAAAATATGATCATGCCATTATAAAGAGCTTTCGAAACCATAAAACTTTTGCTGGAAACATTTTTTTATATTTCTCATTATTTCGGCGATATTCGCTTGAAAACGTAAACACCGATTTTATTTAAGGGGATGCTGCACCCCTAAAACCGAATATCAGCAGCTAAAAAAAATTGTTTCGTGATTAGGTTCATCTACTCTAAACTTATACAAAGTTTCAGATTTTTTTGAATTTTACACTTGCCGAACTTCCCTTGTTAGTCTCTTAACTGCTTGAACCGATTATTCATTATTCACCTCGTCTGCGATACTGACCGCGAGCCACGTGTATCCGCAAAAAGACAAAGCTCGGTATAATCGCATAAACGATCGACGTACTTCCGCGTTGATAATTGCGATACTGCGGACGTCGAGAGCCAGGAATGAGAGGATAGATTTTATCCCACTTCTGAGGCTGTAAGAGGGTCGTTTGATTCCTAATCATGGAAGAACATAGGTCAAAATAATGAGGCAGGGATTAATCAGTAATCACCTTAGTGGTAAACTTAGTATATTCTTAAGTAAGTAAGTATTACAAGGAAGGCTCTAGAGAGACTGACTGTCTCAGCCCGCGCTCGTCTCTCTATGTCCTGTCAACTTCCGGTGGCGCTCGCTCGCCAACACTCTACATAAGCACCACCTCAAACGCCCTGACACCTAAAGGTGTCTCCACAGCGGGTTATTTCTTACTATATATATATATATATATATACATATATAACAGACTATTATAATCTATTTTCTTGTTACGCAATCATCCTATTATTTTTTCATAAGAATATAATTGTTAATTTTATAATATTTTAGAAAAAATAATAGGATAATGGCGTGACAAGAAAATAGATATTATTATATGAAAAAATATTTTCATAATATAATCACATATATGTACAGTATTGCATATCACATATTTAGTATATCACAAACATATTCTTTCATAAATACAATATATATTTATATAATAATATTTGATATTTGTGTTGATAAACTTTTTGATATTTGTTACTTTTATTATGTTACGTTATCATTTTATACTATTTCTTTCATAATAATTTTCTGCAACGTTACCATTGTACTACATCTTTCATAAATATATAAATCATTATTATTGGTAAAGATTGTTTCCTTATTTTACATCAATAATTATGTACTTATAAAAAAAGAAAGTGTAGCAAGAAAGTTATTATTATACAAGAAATAATTTAAAATGATAACATAACAAGAAAGTAGTTGCAAATATCAAAATATAAATATGCATTTATATACTTACTTAAATACATGTTGTATTCAATACTATATAATATGTAATATACTATATTTTTTTCATAATAATATAATCTATTTTCTTGTTACGCAATCATTCTATTATTTTTTCATAAGAATATAATTGTTAATCTTATGAAAAAAATAATAGGATGATTGCGTAACAAGAAAATAGATATTCTTATATAAAAAAATATAGTATATTATAAATAAATATCAAAACACACATACCTGTTATGTGTGTATGTACATGTCAAGAAATCAAATCAAATATATAACCCCGCACGTCAACGTGTATCAGTACATACGAAGCGCCTTCAGCGCAATCTTGTGTCGAACGCTCAAACTGTACAGAGTTTAACGCATGCGATTGGCTGTTGCGTGAATGATGACGACGGTGACAGAGACGTTTCTTAAAAGAAATTTTTCATACTTAGACTTTGCATATAAATATTTCCGCTTACAAAGTACGTAGAGCAGAAATAAAAACACTTTTATTATATAATTCAAACCCAATCTATCGATTAAGTTTAGTATAAACTCGATTGCTTCAGCCGTTATTGAGCATTCGAAATTTATAGTAGACTCAACTCTCCGCTTCGCGTAAAGATACACGGTGTATCGGCTATTCCGGTAACAGGGCGCGAGACACTACCGTATCTCTTAATATATAAAATTGGTAAATAAATTCCAAGCAATGCAACAAAGCGCCGCATGTGATGAAATAGTCGACCCTTATTTTTCCCGACTTTATTGCTGCAGATTTTATACGTGTAAAGATGCCGAGTCCGTACTCCTCTTTATAACCTCCGTACATCATCATTTGATTTTTAATAAGTTGTATTTTAGGGTCACATTTACGGATGGGTTAGGGATCACAGAGTACACCATAAATTTACTGACACTGATGCAGATCCATATAATGCACGTAAAGGATTCTTTTTTTCGCATATTGGTTGGATTTTGGTTCATAAACATCCAGACGTCATCAGCAAGGGTGCTATGATCGACTTGAGTGATCTTAAACAAGATTGCCTTGTGGTCTTTCAGAGAAAGTACGATGGACATAGTTTATTCTGCAGGAGCAAATTTAATTTAAAAAATATATGTATATATTGTTTATTTAACTTTAATGGTTTTGTTTCTTTTATTTATACTTTTTTTAGATGGTACCGATATTTGATGTTATTTTGCTGCTTTATCATACCGACATTAATACCTTGGTGGGTATGGAGTGAGAATCTGTGGTGTGCGTGGCATCTTAACATGACTAGATGTGTCATAAATTTACACACAATATTATCAATAAATTCCGCAGCTCACATGTGGGGTGTGAAACCATATGATAAGTACGTACATACTTTTGTGTGTACATATTATATTTATATATATTGTACTTATATGCTGTACAACTTATTATATGTAAACATATACATACTATTATTTAAAATTAATAAAAACATATACATACTATCATTCAAAATTAATAAATTGTTTATTGTATTATATCGTGGTACTATTTAGAAATGTTTATTTTATCACAGATCAATTAGCCCCACCGAAAATGCAGTTGTCTCTTTTATATCGTGTGGCGAAGGCTGGCACAATTATCATCACGTTTTCCCTTGGGATTACAAAGCGGCGGAACTTGGAAATTATAAGCTCAATATTGCTACAGCTTTTATTGATTTTTTTGCTTATCTAGGTTTAGCTTATGATTTAAAAACTGCATCTGCCAAAATTGTGAAAAAACGTGCTCTTCGAAACAGCGAAATAAATTAAAATAAATAAAAAATGTATGTGTTACATGTAATTCTTAATGTGATTCAGTTGTAAGTTATAATAATATTGATAATAAAATAACTTTCTTTAATGCTTGAAAAAGATGCAATTAATTTTATGTAAAACATTTTGAGTGAGATGCGAAATGTGAGATAACGATTTCTGTTGAATATTGCTTGAATGACTAAAAGTTATTATGCCTTAAAGTTTGCTTTATTTGCTTCTTACACAAGTGAAATAATGTTTTGATTTTATGTATAGGAACAATAGAGTATCGTTTGCCTTGGAAGAATACGTTTCATAATATTGATATGAACTTAAATACATAATATGATAATAATATAATGATACAAAAGATTCAAGAACAATACAAAATATTTGTTTTAAATAATTAAATTAAATAAGTAGATACAGGTTGCATAAATTTAAATATAAAAATAAAAAAGAAAGACAAAGGAACTAACGCCGTAATTATCGCGCAAATAATTATTAAATATTGTTACGTCCTGCAGTCTCCACGATCCTTTCTTTCGGAGAACGCAATGCGATATCTAAAATATAGCAGACGCATAGAAAACTCACGTAAGCATACGATCTGACAGGCAAAGTAAACATAATCCGAGAGAGCTAAATCGTCAAAATAAAAGATGTACAAACCGCGAGAGCCAAACAGACTAATCTATAAATTCTAAACTATAACTCGCGGTGCCTTAAAGATAAGCTAGTTGACAGCTCTCTAAATGAGATTTACTCTAGTATTAGGCCCTGCTTACTTTACGATTCTTTCTTTCGGAGAACGTAAGACGATATTTAAAATATTAAAATATTAAATTATCTGCAGATCGCAGACCCGCAGATAAGCCATGATGTGACAAGCAAGGCAAAACATTTTCGTGCCTAGAAAAATATTAAACTATAACCAACTGTTCTCTTCAATGAAACTAATTGAGAATCAATAAATTTTTAAAGATTAACCGATTCTAAGGCCGGATTCACACCTTAGCAGAAAAGCAGAAGCCAATTAAAACTCGCATTGATAGCTGAAAAATTCAATTTATTAACTCGGACGGGCGTCTTTCCGTATGAATATATAGATTGTGTAGTTAAATTGCAAGATACACGTTTACCACCGCGTGACTCATTCTACAGTTCCTTGATCGGTGACACAGTATCGAGAGCGATTACGCGCACGCCGAGAACGTCTGAAAACGATTTTCCCTTGGAACGCTAGACGAATATAGCGATCTATATTTGAAAATCGATGTCTTGTTATTAGCAGATATTTTTGAAAATTTTCGGGATAGTTGTATTAAAAGTTATGGACTCGACCCCGCGTATTATTATACCCTTCCGGAATATACATGGGATGCCATGTTAAAACATACAAATATTACGTTTGAATTATTAACAGACATTGGCATGGTCATGTTTATCGAACGGAGTATACGCGGTGGTCTACATAAGTCAATGTTCAAGCAGATATGCACATGCTAATAACAAGTATATGCAATCGTATGATCCATTGAAACCATCATCGTATTTCATGTATTTTGACGTAAATAATTTGTACGGATGGGCAATGTGTCAACCATTGCCTTATGCCGATTCTCGATGAGTCGATGATGTATCTAATTTTGATGTATCATCTATTGCGCTCGATTCATCTAAAGGCTATATCCTTGAAGTAGATTTAGAGTATCAAAAAATTTATATAAACTGATAAATAATGCTGTATTTGGTAAGATGATGGAAAATGTGCGTAATCGAATTGATGTAAAACTTATAACATATTGGGAAGGGAGATACGGTGTAGAGGCAATGATTGCAAAACCAAATTTTTATAGTAGAAGCATCTTTTCAAATAATTTAATTGCCGTAAAATTACGTAAATTTGAAGTAAAATTTTATAAACCAATCTATGTGTAGGCATGTGCATACTCGACATTTCTAAAACGTGTTTATACGAGTTTCATCACGAATACATGTCACCGCTGTATCCTGACAAATGCCGGATAATGTACACCGACACAGATAGTCTTATATATCACATTCAATGCGAAGACGTGTATGAGAATATGAAGCGCGATGTATGCAAATTTGATACGAGCGATTACGCTGCGGACAATGCGTACGGTATACCGCTAGTGAATAAAAAAGTACCAGGTCTAATGAAAGATGAAAACAACGGCTCGATAATGACTGAATTTGTAGGGTTTAGAACAAAAATGTACGCTTTGCGAGTGGATGGTAAGAAAGATACAAAAAAAGTCAAAAATGTCAAGAGTAACGTTATCGCGAGAACGATAACGTTTGACGATTATACGCAGTGCTTGAATGAAGAGATTAAAATGACGCGTCAACAATCTTGCATAAGATCCAAAGCTGCATAAGGTATACATCATTTGCGAGACAAATATTATGTAATTAATTAAGTGTGTTTGAGAATTAAATTCTTTTATTCAAAAGGTGACTTATCCTGTTGTGCCGCGCGATCCTCTCTCACGCAGCGCGTTTGTGAACAGTATACGTTTTACAAAAAAAAGTTTCAGACAAAAATTGTAGGAAAAAAATCTATTTACTAATCTTATCAATTTGACCTTAGACGGCGTTATACAATAATTTTATTAGTGTTTTGGAAAGCTCTCTAAATAAGCTACGAGAATATGTAATAAAAAATATAGGATTCCATCTAAGAAATTCAAGGTGATCTTATTCTAACCTTGGTAACGCAATCCAAGGTCAAACTGATAAGATCAATTAATAGATTTTTTACAACTTTTGTCTGAAACTTTTTTCTGTAAAACGTATACTTTTCGAGATTTTTCAGTGTTCCGTCCTTTTTGGGACACCCTGTATATGAATATATATACACTTATATATCGATTTATTTAACAATCTGTCTGTCTATCTATCGAACTATCTATTGATTTATCTATTTATCTATCTATCTATATGTCTGTCTATCTGTCTATCTATTTATTTATCTATCTATCGATCTATCTGTTTCTATCTCTCTGTCTATTTTCTCTCTTCTACATTGCATTCTTTCATACATGCACACGTATATAATAATTGTTTTAAAATAATCTACATTACCAAAATAAAAATAATTAAATTTATAATCTAAAAATATATAAAATTTTTTTATGAATATAAAGTTTTAGTGTATAATTTTTTGTAATAAATAAATGATTTATATAATTTATTCTCATCTAACTACTGCTCTGTTTTGATAATAATGTTTTGATAATAGTGTTATTATCTATTCAATCTCAAAAATACTCTTCAATCTTTAAAAATAAAATTTTATATAAATCATTTATTTATTACAAAAAATTATACACTAAAACTTTATATTTATATTTATAAACAATTTTTATATATTTTTAGATTATAAATTTAATTATTTTTATTCAATTATTTACTTTATAATCAATTATAAAAGATAGGCCTGTTTTTACACACACACACACACGCGCGCGCGCACGCACACGCACACGCACACACACACACACACATATAACTTGTTAGCTAAAATGTGGACAAAAAAATTTTTACACCCTAATCTACATACATACATATATATATATATATATATATATATATACATATATGAGTGTGGCAAAAATTTTTTTTGTCCACATTCTAGCTAACAAGTTATATGTAAGTGTGTGTGTGCGTGTGTGTGCGTGTGTGTGTATGTGTATAATAAGCTTATCTATAATAATTATAATTGATTATAAAATAATCCTTTGTAATAAATAAATGATTAATATAAAGTATTTTGAAGATTGAATATAATAATACTATTATTATCAAAACAGAGCAGTAGTTAGATAAGACTAAATTATATAAATCATTTATTTATTACAAAAAATTATCCACTTAAACTTTATAATCAATTATATTCATAAAAGATTTTTATATATTTTTAGATTATAAATTTAATTATTTTTATTTATGTAATGCAGATTATTTTAAAAAATTATATATACGTGTGCATGTATGAAAGAATGCAATGTAGAAAAGAGAGAAGAGACAGAGAGACAGAAACAGGAACACAGAGAGACAGATAGATCGATAGATAGATAGATAGATAGGTTGATCGATAGGTAGATCGATAGTTCGATAGATAGACAGACAGATAGCTAAATAAATCGATAGGTATATATATGTAGCATTCATCATCCACACCTTTCATTTACACTCTACACTTTTATTACACCTTACACTTTTCACTGCACTTTTACACTTTTTACATCTTTATACATTTGTAATAACTTCAATTCATTAATATACATAATGTTTTTAAGAAAAATCAATATTTCCATAACAACACATTCATTCATTTATTTGTTACATATTAATTCTTTTTGTTCTTTCGCTTTATACTTTCAATGAATAAACATTACTTTTTCAAAGATCTGGTGAATTTATTTATAAGTCGCTACATTTTTGGTGACCCCGACGTGATATTAAAGCCGACGCATTTTAAAGGCTGATGCGGAATAAGTGCCAAGTGATCGTCGTATTTGAAGTCTGCGAAATATTATCATCGCTTGGAAGAATTGCTGGATATTCTGATTTTAAGAGATTCATTCTCCGGATCTTTGAAACATCAAAGGCGGATTAGTCCTTCACGGAAATTCTCAAATCATTTTATCGGATTCCTGGAACAAGAAGAAAATGCCAATCAATAGATCACCAAATAGACCCTGTTCGGATACACAGATTGATATGGATTTGGCGAGCGGATCAAATCAGGTTGGATCAGAAAATATTAATATTTTACCTTCTCAAACTGGACATCAGGTGAGTGATCCTATGTTACAAATTCACTCAAATGAGTTTCGTTTATTAAAACTACCGACTTTCTGGCATAAACAACCTAAACTCTGGTTTGCTTCTATTGAAAGTGAGTTTACGGTTTATCGAATTCGATCAGATGATATTAAATATAGTTCTGTCATTCGTCATCTTGATGAACAAGCCTTAGTAAACATATCTGAAGTCATTGAAAATCCACCTGAAACAGATAAATATAATTATTTAAAGAAAATATTAATAAATCGCTTTACGGATTCAGAGGAAAAACGTTTGAGACAAATATTAGCTGGAATTGAACTTAATGATAAAAAGCCTTCGGAATTACTTCGAGAAATTCGTCATTTGTCTGGAGGATCTTTAGCAGATAGTGTTTTGCAAATGATTTGGCTTCAACGCTTACCACATAGAATTCAAACGACTTTAGCCGTAGTAGAGGATGTTCCTCTTGTTAAACTTGCGGAATTAGCCGATAAAATTGCTGATTGGGACGGCGGTTTGCAAGTCGCGGAAGTTTCCAATAATACAAGTAATAAATCTTGGGATTTCGCGGATTTGCTACGAAGAATCGAAGCTCTTGAAGTTTCTCGTCGTCGAGATCGTTCCAAAAGCCGGTCTAGAGAGAATAGAAGATTTAGATCGTTATCGCGTAACAAAGACAAATCAAATAAAGATATTAAAGATACATCAATTTGTTTTTACCATAAGAAGTTTGGTGATAAGGCTAAACGATGTACTTTACCTTGTTCTATGTCCAAAACATTCTTGGCTTCACAGGAAAACTAAAAACGCCGCTTAAGACTGAGGCTGCTTACGACGGTGTTCTAACAATCGCCTCATTATTTTCGACAGACATTCAAATTTGAATTTTCTTGTCGATACGGGCGCTGATATATCGTTGTTACCTAAAAAGGTTTTATTGAAGCCGTGGCATACTAATTTAAAACTTTTTGCTGCAAATGGTACTCAAATTAATACTTACGGTTCTAAAACTTTAATTTTGAACCTCGGTCTTAGGAGAGAATTCAAATGGAAATTTTGTGTCGCGGATATTCAACGTCCTATTTTAGGCGCCGATTTCCTTTGTCATTTTAATCTCCTGATTGACATTAAAAACAATTTTTAACCGAATTTCCAGGACTCACCCGTTTTTCTCCAATTTCCTCGGTAAAAACACATGGTGTTGAACATCATATCGTTACGGAAGGTTCTCCTAAATTTTCGACTCCCAGAAGACTTACTCCTGAGAAACTTAAATGTGCCAAGGAAGAATTCAAGTCTATGATGGAGCAAGGAATTTGCAGACCTTCAAGCAGCTCCTGGGCAGCCCCTCTACATATGGTACCTAAAAAGGAACAAAATTCTTGGAGACTGTGTGGTGATTATCGTGCACTCAATTCAGTGACTATCCCGGATCGTTATCCCTTACCTCATATTCAAGATTTTTCTTCTTCACTTTTTGGTAAGAATATCTTTTCTAAAATCGACTTAGTTAAAGCGTACTATCAAGTACCCGTCGCTAAAGAAGATATTCACAAAACAGCTGTCACTACTCCATTTGAGCTTTTTGAATTTGTCGTAATGCCTTTCGGTTTACGAAACGCAGCCCAAACTTTTCAACGGCTCATGAACTCTTTACTTAATGATTTGAGTTTTGCCTTTTGTTATCTTGATGACATTCTTATTGCTTCTAAAGATGAGAAAGAACATATTGCTCACTTACGCATTATTTTTGATCGTCTTCAACAAGCTGGAATGACAATCAATGTCGCTAAATGTCTTTTCGGTCAAAGCGAGATTTCTTTTCTTGGTTACTTAGTTTCTAACCAAGGAGTTAAACCTACATCCGAAAAAGTGAAATCAATTATTGATTATCCTAAACCTAAGACACTTCATGAATTACGCAGATTCTTAGGAATTATCAATTATTATCGTCGCTGTCTCAAGGATGCTGCAAATCATCAAGCTCTGTTAACAGAATATTTAAAGGACAGTCGCAAGAGGGATAGAAGAATTATTTCTTGGACTAAAGAAGCGGAATTAGCTTTCGAGTCATGTAAAGAAGAACTTTTACAAGTTACTACTCTTTCTCATCCTGCTCCTCATGCTCCTCTTATTTTAACTTGTGATGCTTCTGACTTTGCTGTTGGTGCATCACTTGAACAGTCTATTGACGACGATATCAAACCAATAGCATTTTTCTCAAAGAAACTAGACAAAGCTCAAAGAAATTATAGCACTTATGATAGAGAACTTCTTAGCATTTATTTGGCTATTAAACATTTCAGGCATTTTGTTGAAGGAAGACAATTGATTATCAGAACTAATCATAAACCTTTGATTTTTGCTTTCCGTCAGAAATTGGATAAAGCGTCACCAAGACAGATCAGACAATTGGACTTTATTGCTCAATTCTCTACAAATATTACCTATATTTCTGGAAAAATGAATTCAGTTGCTGATGCTGTCAAGAATTGAATCCATTTCAATGCCTATTATAGTTTCTTTAGAAGAACTTGCTAATTATCAGAAAGAAGATGAAAAACTTCAAGTTTTACTTTCTTCAAATTCTTCACTTCTGTTGAAGAAACTTATTCTTTCAGGATCAACCATACCTATTTATTGTGATTGCTCTTCGGAATTAATTCGTCCATATGTTCCTAAACTCTTACGCAAGAGAATTTTTGATGTTGTTCATGGACTCGCTCACCCCAGCGGCAGATTGACATCTAAACAATTACTACTGAAATTCATTTGGCCTTCTTTGAAGAAAGATGTGAAGGAATGGACTCGAACTTGTCTTCCATGTCAACGTGCGAAGATTTCAAGACACACCAAGAATTCTCCAATTAAGATTGCAATTCCTGATCAACGCTTTCAGCATGTGCATTTAGACATTGTTGGACCACTTCCTATTTGTCAAAATTACCGTTATTGTCTTACTATGATTGATCGTTTTTCCAGATGGCCTGAAGCTGTTCCTATTTCTGAGATTTCTGCTGAAACTATTTCTACAACATTTTATTCACATTGGGTAGCACGTTTTGGTTCTCCTATCAGCATTACAACAGATCAAGGTCCTCAGTTTGAAGCAGCTTTATTCAAAGCTTTAACAAACCTAATTGGATGCCAAAGGATTAGAACTTCTGCTTATCATCCTGCTTCAAATGGAATTCTGGAAAGATGGCATAGGACTTTGAAAGCAGCGATTATGTGCCACGAAACAACCAACTGGGTAGAATCTTTACCTTCAGTTCTTTTGGGATTACGTTCGTGTTTCAAAGAAGATTTAAAAGCTTCACCTGCAGAACTTCTTTATGGATCCACTCTTCGTATTCCTGGAGAATTTTTCATTGAAGAAGATTTTCCTGCAGATCCTGAAATCTTTCTTGAAAAACACAGGATTCATATGAGGAATATCAGATCATCTCCTACAAGTCATCATTGCAAAAGATCACCTTTTGTTCACAAGAATCTTTTTGATTGTACTCATGTTTGGATTCGAGAAGATACTGTTAGGAAGTCACTACAACCTCCTTATTCTGGCCCTTTTCCTATTGAGAAACGTATCTCTGATCATTTATTTGCAGTTAATGTTTCAGGAAGAGTTGTCAATATTTCGACAGAACGTCTCAAGCCAGCCTTCATTCCTAGAACTTCAGATTCTACTGAACTTTCTACCAGATCTTCAGCTCCTGTTCCTGCTATTTCAACTCCTGTTCCTGCTATTTCAACTCCTGTTCCTGCTACTTCAGCTCCTGTTCCTGCTACTTCAGCTCCTGTTTCTGCTACTTCAAATCCTTCTTCTTCTTCTACTGTTGGAAAAGCTTTACGCACCTACCCACCAAAGAAGAAGAAAGTCCATTTTGCAACGAATGTCGTCACTTGGGGGGGGAGTACTGTAGCATTCATCATCCACACCTTTCATTTACACTCTACACTTTTATTACACCTTACACTTTTCACTGCACTTTTACACTTTTTACATCTTTATACATTTGTAATAACTTCAATTCATTAATATACATAATGTTTTTAAGAAAAATCAATATTTCCATAACAACACATTCATTCATTTATTTATTACATATTAATTCTTTTTGTTCTTTCGCTTTATACTTTCAATGAATAAACATTACTTTTTCAAAGATCTGGTGAATTTATTTATAAGTCGCTACATATATATATATATATATACATCATTTGCGAGACAAAAATTGTTCTAAGTCACACGATGACAAGCGGTATATCGTATCTGAAACCACCGAAACATTGCCATGGGGACATTATAAAATATCATTGTAAATTTTTTTATTACATTTATTGTATATTATTATTATTTTATATTGATTATATAATATATATATATATATATATATATATATATATATTAGACTGTTTAAAAAAAACATATTTTTTTTTTTTCATGAATAAACATATTTCAAAAGTTTCTTTATTATTAAAAAATTTATTATTAAAAAATTTATAGA
The DNA here is from genome assembly GCF_048542155.1 of Nylanderia fulva. NCBI lineage: Eukaryota > Metazoa > Arthropoda > Insecta > Hymenoptera > Formicidae > Nylanderia > Nylanderia fulva. Next base: position 20,680 of record NW_028190664.1, read on the forward strand.
TGGAGAAAATATTGAAAATTTTAAAATCATCTTTATTTTTAGAATGATCTCAAGAATACAAAGTTTCACTGTAGACATCAGTTGCAGGACACCCTGTATATACATACATACATAATACATATATATATATATATATATATATATTAGACTGTTTAAAAAAAAAACATATTTTTTTTTGAAAATCTCTCCTCCAATTTTAAAGTCGACCAGACTGGCAATAATTTATTTAAAAAATTATTAGTTAAATTACAACGTTTCGGCTGTCATTGCAGCCCTTTTCAAGTAATCTATGAACAATTATATACATATAAATATACTCTTAATGCGCTTAATCATACAAATAATTATAAATTTACAAAAATATATATGTTTACATACCAGATTAATACAATAAATCAAATTTACAGCAAACCCCCGACAAAATTAACCATTGTTTTGATGAACAATGTATAACTGACAGAAGTGAGCACGAAGAAAAATAGATGTTGACTGTTAGCAGGAAACTTAGTCACTAACGCGTTGAGAAAATAGAAAACCAGAGTACTGTGTCTTTCGCAATTTTTAAAACGTCAATACAAAGTCAAATAAATAAATAAATAAATAAATAAATATGTAACATATGACAATATAATATATTAAATAGCTTCAAGAACGCGATCATAAATCCCACTGAAATTCTCCGTATCTTTTTGTAAATTAATGCTCTTTCTTTGGTTTTTTATATAGAACATTTCTGCTATTTCTCTTTTTCTTGTTTGTTTTTCTTGATGCAGAATCACAGGAGAATCCCAGCGGAACTCATGATCGTTGCAAGTCCGATGCAAACTAACAACTGAGTGTGATGTCGTGTCTTTTTTGATGTTATTTTTATGTTCCTTAATACGTGTTTCTAAATGTCGCTTTGTTTGTCCAATATATGTAGAGTCACAATTCGCACATTCGATCTTATAAACGACATCGGTTCTTTTTAAGTTGTCAATACTATCTTTTCCTCTTTTTATCAATGTGTCTAATTTTTTAGGAACGGTATATAATACACCGATTCCATTTTTGTTTATGCAACGAGTAATATTTTCGCTCAAATCTCTAATATACGGCAACACTATAGCATTTCGTGTATCAAATTTATCTCGATTAGACGCACCAAAATTACCGCCAAATTTAATCGCCCTAAGTCTCCTGTTAATAATTTTGTTTATGACTGTTGACGGGTAACAGTTGTTACGAAGAATTCGTTTGACTAAGATGATGTTTTTTTCGTGAAACATAGGGTCCGCGAGTAAAATAGCCCTGTCCACGAGGCTTGTGATCACACTAATTTTATAACGCATCGGATGGTTCGAAAGAAAATTTATATAACGGCCTGAAAACGTAGGCTTACGGAACCAGTCAGTCGTCAATTTGCCATTAACTCGTATAACGTTTGTGTCTAAAAAATTTAAGGAACAATTGTTCTCCAATTCAAACGTAAACCTTAGTCGAGTGTGAAAGCTATTAAAAATCGTAAGCATATCCTCCACTTTACATTTCGGAATAATTGAAAAAATGTCATCAACATATCTGAAATAACAATAGGGCTCAAAATCCAATTGACGCAAACAATATGATTCCAAATCGTCCATAACCATATCAGACAAAATTGGAGACAAAGGAGACCCCATAGGCGAACCGAAAACCTGCTCGTAAAATTTTCCATCGAAAACAAAACTAGTCGAGCGCATAACCGTGTCAATAGCATGTAAAAACTGTGCCATGTTAAATGAAGTAGATTGTGAGATATCATCCCAACGATTTTCTATTGCTGCTTTTATTAATTCCCACGGTGTGTTAGTAAAAAGCGAAGTCACATCCAACGAAATCATGACATGATCGTCATCAATGTTTTTATCCTTAATAATTTCAACAAAGGACCAACTATCTTTAATGTGAGATCGAGGTTTTTTGACTGCATTTTGCAAAATCTCACTTAAATAAGATGCAATGTAATAAACCGGACTTCCTAACGTTGAAATTATGATACGAAGAGGGTAACCTACTTTATGGATCTTAGGTAAACCATAGGCACGAGGCAAATTGCCGTTAGTACATCTCAATTGTTTGTAAACTGAATCATCTATGAGTCCATTATCCAACCAAGATTTTAATAAGGTCGTGATCTTTGCGTTGAGAGCGTTTAATGGATTTTTATTAAGTGATTTATAGGTGGAAACATCTTTCAGTAAACAATTCATTTTACCCACATAGTCAGTCCGATTCATCAATACTGTGACTTGGCCCTTATCTGCTTTTGTTACGAAAATGTTACTATTTGATTTCAAAAATTTTGAACAATAAGCATATCTATTAAAAATGTAACTATCAATATGACTCACATGCTTTTGTTTACTTAAAAATTTGTGTACTGAGCTCGCTACTGAAAATCTCACATTGTCGATGTTATCCTTAGGAAACTTTCTATAATTTGCTTCTATATTTTTTATGTTTTCCAAAACCGAGATTTTCCTATCATTTTTATTATTTCTAAAAATGGGCACGCCAAACTTGTCACCCAAACTCAAAAAATTCATAACTGAATCCGGAACGCGATAATTACTAATGTTAACAATCCATTTGCTGTAATCTATTTTTGTCAATGGATTTCGAACCCCATAATACTTCCGACAAATGTAATCGAATTTCTTTCTTAAACGCCACTTTTCTTTATTATTATATTTGTAGAGAATATGCTTATTATAATCCACAAATCCGAGGACAAAATCATACGGTAAATTATTATACAATCGTTTCTCTATCTGATTCAAATTGGCACGCAAGACACGCAATTTGCAGTTGATATCCTCTATCTCTAAGTTTAATAACACGATTTTGTTACGATGCTGGAAATATTGTAATAAATAAATAATTTTTGGTATCACTAGTCTAGGTTTCATCACAGTAATAATTTAAAATATGATATTTAGTATTAAGGCAGAAAATCTATAACTTGGCAAAAATAATCTTATTTATTTTATGATCTCCTTCGACAGCGCACTGCTGATTTCACTAAAACATCTGATAGCTATTACATTGACTTTGCAACCATATTTTCTAATTGTATTCCGATTAACTTCTTCACAATTATTTTTATTAATCAGTGTAATTTCTGTAACATGTAATGTTACGAAAATTGTATGTTACTTTGCACTTATTATTATATTAATTTTATAAATATAATTAACTTTTTTATAATTTTTATTATTATTAGCATAAAATACATATTTATAAATATATAATTTTAATATTGATTGATATAATATAAAAAACACTGATGTATACCTTAATTATATATTAAATAATGCAGAACATTACACAAAACATTTTAAAACTATTATAATTATATATAATGAATATTTCAGATTTTTATACGATAATGAATAAAATAGACAAAAATATAAAATAATATCAATTGTGTGTATGTGTGTGTAAAATGAAGACGAGTAATAAGTCATAATGAGTCAATGATCGATATTTATCAATTTGTTGCATATTGAATATCATCCAACTATCCTCTTGAAAAAATAATAGTTTTGATTTTCTGCTTGAATTTGCGCATACCATGGAATATAAAAAAATCGTAAAAATCGGGATATGTTTCTGTAATATAAGTAATAGGTAAGCAATCAATCTCTAATTCATTAATATTTTCTATGGACCATCGGAAAAATGTTTCGTACACCGGATGACTATAATCTCGTATTATTTTTATGAGAGGACAATGCTTTTCCAAATCCCAATTATGCAAGTAACGTAGATCATCATCTGTTTGTGATTCTGCAATTTCCCTCATAAAATTAATAAAACTTGGGCGATGTAATTGGCTAAATTCACAAAAAATTTAAAATATGTAGAAAAACATTACAAATACGTGAAAATTGTTTGTGTAATATTTATGTTATAAAACATTTTAATAAATACTAAGAAACAAAATATAAAATTGCATTTTTCTTTATAAATTTGTTATATCCCCCAAAGATATACAATAGATATAACTATTAAAAGTTAACTAATATTAAGAAATGGGTACTCGTATTGCATCCGCAATTACGACAGACACTGACCGCGTTAAAAAACGCATACGATGCGAGGTATACGCGGAATCAGAATTACGACAGATAATGACCGCGTTAAAAAACGCATACGATGCGAGGTATACGCGAAATCAGAATTACGACAGATAATGACCGCGTTAAAAACGCATACAATGCGAGATATACGCGGAACAGAAATTGATCAACGTGCAAGCAAAGCAGAAGGACTTTGAATCTGCTTCGCTTGCACCTAGATTCTCGACCGGGGAAACCTGTTGCCAGGCACCCCTTCCGATCGGGAAAACTCCAAAAAACAACGATATAAAAAGAGAGTAGAGACGCGACAGCTCGCTCAGTCGCAGACACAAATAATCGCTCTAACCACGATCTCGCTAAACCGCGCGCGCACCTAGCATCGACTCGCAGTTGTGCGCGATACGCGGAGTAATAGAAAGTCAGTGCCGCACACACGATAAAGCTTCAGTGTATTAATAGTGGAATAAAATAAAGACCAAGTGGTTGAAGTTGAATAAAGAATTTTAATACAAAAAGTGTAGTGCATTTTCTACAAACACCCGACAAGTCCTGACGCCCCGGATTCCCATCCCAATTTGGCGCGACCCTTAAGTGTCTCTCCCGAGGCACACAACAAATTTATATATCTATTTATATATCTTATATTTATATTATGATAATAAAGAATATAACATAATTTTAAATGCAATTAAATAATATATTATTTAATTTTTCATTAAAGCACTAAAACAGATTATATTTGAACAAAGTATTGAGAGAGTTATAAAATGATTTTGAACAATAACAAAACAAATTAAAAGAAAATAAAGACAAAACAAAAAATTAGAAAAATAAGTAGGTAGATCTACGAGAGAAGAATAATGAAAAATGGAGAAGGTAATGGAAAAGAGATGTTAGATATTTAATAACCTGTTAAAAAAGATTAGAAAACAAATAAAAAATAGCAAAAGATGCAATTAAAAGAAAAGAAATTATAAGAATTATGGACAATATACATATATATAAATAAGGGAAATAATAAAAAGAATAAAAATAATTTTAAAAATTATTTTCAAAAAATAACAAATTATGAAACAAAAATAAACAAAACAACAATGAATCTGCATATGAAAGAGAGACAACGATAAATCAACAACTTCTTTTTACAAAAGCGGTTTTCATAGTAAAAATAATGAAATTAAAAATAAATATAGTAGAAAAACGAGAAAAATAGCGGAATTGTAAAACTAAAAAACACCATTATGAAATAATGTCAGAAGAAGCAAGAAAATTAAGGGACATTTTATAAAACTTCTATTATTATACATTATTTAAGTTATGTTAATTTGTTTTTTTTATATTATATTCTATATTGTATTACTCACTTGCTGTTTGTATATAAACGAACGATTTTCCAAAATATTTGTTCGGTTAAGGCGTGTTGCATCATGCGCAGTATAAAGGGTGTTTAAATCAAAATTATATATATTAGATGTATTTTAAATATATATATTTATTATAATAGTTGCTTGTAAACATTGATTTTATTGATTTTATAAAGAAAAATTATATATATATATACCCGCTAAACATGAAACATACAGGGGATGTTACATTTCGGCAATAATATTGCAAATTTGAAACGTTACATAAATATGTTTATGAAATGTTTCGTAAACGTTTCAAAATAACATTTCAATTGCAACATTCATGCACTGTTCCAGAAATGTAACATTTTGGCTGTTATATCGATAATTTGAAATGTTAGGAAAGAAATGTTTGGCAACATCCTAGAAACATTTCATTTGGGATGTTCAGTTTGTAACGTTCAGAGACATTACAGCATTGTTACATTTGCGACGTTCATAAAACATGTATTTTAAAACATTCCATAAACGTTTCATTTGGGATGTTTAGTTTGTAACCTTAGAGACATGACAGCAATGTTACATTTGCTACGTTCATAAAACATATATTTTAAAACATTCCATAAACGTTTCATTTGGGATGTTTAGTTTGTAACGTTCAGAGACATTACAGCAATGTTACATTTGTGACATTCCTGAAACATTTAATTTCATAATATTCTATGAACGTTTTATATGAAACATTTACTTTGTAACATATTCAAAAATATTACACTGCATTGCAGATTTTATATATTTGTGTTTGTACAATTGTTTTTGTACAATTGTGTTACATCAACGTTTTTGAAATAATAACACAAAAGCTTTTTAGTAAATATCAGGTACGTATATATATACATTAATATAAATAAGGTACGTATATATACATTAATAAATAAAGTACGTATACATTAATAAATCACTGAATTTTTAATATTTTATAAATTTATAATATTTTGAAAATAGTTTTTGTTTAACGTTTCATGCAAAACATAGTTAAATAAACAAAAGTATAGTTTCATATTTTTATTTAAAAAATGTACAAATATTTAATTGAAATATTTATAAATAATCGTGTTTTATACATATATGTACTCAATTTATCTTTGCGACAGTCGAAAAAAATATTTCACTCGTGGTGACTTAAAAAAAATCTATTGTAACATATTTACTATACCACAAATATCTCATACATGTTCCAAGAATGTTTTAGGAATCTATAATAATCACCGCTCGTTCGTTAGCAACGAGTTGATACGCGTAACTAGGGAGCGCGGCGTTTCGTCTCAGGAGCTTTCGTATGTGAATAAGAATACCCAAATATAATAATAAGACAATTGTGTTTGTTGGGCTTTATTGGAGGTTTTATAAGTCGTTTTATAATTAAATTTTAAATTCATCTTTATTTATAACTGGAAGCAATGGATCTGCCTGTTGGTGACGTTCGAGATTCCTGCCATGTAAGTATATATTGTGTATATATATATTATTTTAATAACGTTAAATACCATAAAATCTTAAAAACTACGTATTAACTATATGAGCATCTCATGTGAATGATTTTAATTTTTTCAGTGATTTTTTTATCAAGTCAATAATAGCAATACTGACATAAAAATTAAAACAATAATGGCTAAAATAAAAAAATGTTTTGTTACAAAACGTCCGTATGAGACGGATGGTAAAAAAAGAATTAATACACATCTTGCAGTTGAATCGACAATTAATTCAGACGAATAATTTGCCTAATAACATAAAAACAATTATAAATGTAGATACTGTCATAAATGTAAATACTACAAATATAAATGTAGATACTGCAAAGAAACATAATGAAAAACAAGAACAATGTGAAAACCATGATAATGTGATTCCCGAGATTCCAGAAAAAATTGAGATTGAACCATTGGAATATATTGATGTGATTGAAGAAATTAACTGTTCAGATACTTCTTTATCATTTGAAAATTTATGTAATAATCTCCCTATTGTAAATGATTTCATAGTTAACGCTGTGAAACAATGGTTTTTAAAATACAGACATTTGCTTAGTCAATCTGCCATGAATGAATTGTTGGGTATTCTACGAGTGATATTTCCACAATTAGCAAAAGACTCGCGAACTCTTTTAAAAACACCAAGTTCATGTCCATATGAACTTAAAAGTGTTCCTCCAGGTTTCTATTGTCACATTGGCATAGAGAATGGACTACGTAGGATAATTAATAATAGTTTAAATATGCAAAAACATTTGATGCAAAATGTAGAAATAGTATTACCTCTTAACATAAACATTGATGGTTTACCGATATCTAATTCTTCAAAAAGTCAACTCTGGCCTATTCTTATCTCCATAGATCTAAATCTGGTTGATAAAAATATTAAAAAACCTTTTGCGGCTGGGATATATCACGGACACAAGAAACCAGCCTATGTAGACCAATTTTTAACTGAGTTTATAACAGAGTTCAAACATTTAGAACAAAATGGTTTTAACATAAATAAAAAAATAATAAATGTAAAAGTTGGTAAACTTCTTTGTGATGCTCCTGCAAAATCATTTATTTTATGTATTAAAGGTCATACAGGCTATAATGCCTGCACAAAATGCATTCAAGAAGGGACCTTTGTTAATGGAAGAATGACTTTTTTACAAACAAATGCACAATTGCGGACTGATTTCAGTATCAGAAATAAATTAGATGAGGAATTCCATAAAGATACAAGTCCTTTCGAAAAGCTAAATATTGGTTTCGTATCTCAAGTTCCTCTCGATGGCATGCATCTTGTATTTCTAGGCGTAGTTAAAAGATTAATTATGTTTTGGATAAGAGGGAAAAAAAATTATCGTTTACCCGAGACTGATAAAAATGATATTAATAATCAATTATTGTTTTTGAAGAATTATGTGCCGAAAGATTTTCCACGCTTGCCAAGAAGTTTAGAGGACATTGAATACTATAAAGCCACTGAATTAAGGCAATTTTTATTATACACCGGACCAATTGTTTTAAAAAAGATTGCAAACAAAAATATATACACACATTTCATGGCCTTATCCTGCGCTATTCGAATTTTATGCAGTCCTGCATTATACAGAATTTATAATAATTATTCATTGAAACTACTCGAATACTTTGTTCAAAAATATGCAATACTTTACGGAAAAGAATATATTACTCATAATGTTCATGGCCTTATACATTTGCCCATAGATTGCTTGCAACATGGTCCACTTGACACTTTCAGTTGTTTTAAATATGAAAATTATTTATTTGAGATAAAAAAAACAATTCAAGCTACAAGAAATCCTTTACAACAAATTTGTAATAGGTTAAAAGAACAAGAATATATGCAAAACAATGATAATGAAAAAACGTATCCAATTTTACGTCAGCAATGTACTGATCAATTTCATAAACAAGATTTTATATTCTACAAAACAGTAATCATTGAAAAGTTTGAACTAAGCACATGTGATAAAGATAATTGCGTTATGTTAAAAAACAATTGTGTATTTTGTGTCGAAAGTATTTATAAAGAAATCAAGACTTCAGAAATCTTTTTAAAGGGAAGAAAATTCATTGAATCAAAACCATTTTTCAGTTCACCTTGTTCCTCAGAATTATTTAATATTCAGCAAACACAACATTTGTCATATGATTTGTACACAGTCAATATTCACGACATTAAAGGGAAATGTGTGAAATTTCCTTACGACGATGGTTTTATCATCATGCCATTGATTCATATGCAAGAATAATATAAAATATAATATAATTGCAAATAATAGTTTAGGTATTTTTTAGTAGGTACGAGTATATCATATTATAACATTATAATAATGTTTATTAATTGAAAATTAAATGGTTTATATGCTTTGCAGACTTGGTCAGTGATTGAATTTATCAATATAGAAGGCCAATCAAACGCTGTAGAAGTTGTACCAACCTCATGGATGACATTTACAAATGATCAAATAATGTGTAAATGGCCGGAAAAAAATGTTAGGAAATATATATTACGGAAAGAACCCCCAAAAGACAATTGGCAAAAATACATAGTGCAACTAATATTTCAAAGTAGTAAGTATTGTCATAAAAATATTGATAGTATATAATAAGATAATATCTTAATTAAACATGTTTTATATTAAAAAATGACTTTTTTGTATTTAATATATCAAATCATAACTTCCCAATATTTATGAATACGGTTATGGAAAAGACTTATATAAATCATGTAATACAAATGTATGTATATATATAGACAATTAATAAAATAATTTGTAATTACAGATTCATATAAGGAAGCTATAGATGTTGTACATAAAAAAATTCGAACCGATACATCAGATACATCATGTTCGCAATTAGGCCGAGGGAAAAGAAAAAAGAAAACATTCCAACCAGTTACAGCAAACAACTTAAATGATGACGATTCAAATCCGCGAATGACACCATCTCCGTTAATGACTGTCATGGATTTGCATTTAGAAAATGAACAGTTGACAAATGGTATAACAATAAATAAATATTGTTATATTCGTGTATTTCTTATTATTTTGAGAGAAGGAGAACCGGGGGTTTTAAAATTCGAACACTTTAACCACAAACTTTTATTAGTTAGAAACCCCAATCGGAGTAACCGGACTTTAAACGGAGCATCCCCTCCTACACGCGGGCCCGTCCTGGTCCCTTGCGACAGCGGGAGACGATGACTCGGCTAAAAGCCGGGGTTTAGACATATTCGGGGGTAAACTAGAAAGAATAACGCCGAAAGGTGTCACGATTTGGCTCCTTTACCCCCGCGGCGCGCAACTCCCATATACACTAAATACATAACCTCTTCCCCCGTGAAATTGAACTGAGTGTCTTAACAATTTATCATAAAATTCGCAGCTTTCAATTTTTTCTTAAAAAAATAATAAATTTTTCTTTTATCACTTAAATTTGCGATAAATATTCCGACCTATCGCGGTTTTCTATAACGTTGAGGTCGGCCCTCTTTTTTTTGTTTACATTTTGTTCCAAACTTATTTTTTGATTACGCGTGCGTGTGTCGTCGGGTCTTGCAGCTCCTTTCTTCCTCGGATTCCGTTGTTATTGGGGTTTTCGGAGTAGCAACGAGCTGCAGGGTCAGAGTTTTTTTTTGGGACAGTTTTCCCCTGTCGTTTTGCTTGGAGTTAGAACATCCCGTGCTAACCCCGCTTGAAAATAGTCACCCCACCAGTTATTCGCCTCATCAATGGGGCCTAATTTTCTCTCCCATTTCCTTATTTGATCCCGAGTGAGTTTCCAATTTTTCCCTTGCCCAATTTTTCTGATAAGATTTCCCTAGCTTAGCTAATACTCCCCCCCAAATCGCCATTTTTTACGTTTTTGTTTAAATTTCTCGACGGCGACTCTTTTTTTTTTTTCTTTTAAAAATTTTTACAATATTATATTTTCATTCAATTTTTTATTAGTTTTCGGGAACATTAAGTCCAATCTGCTTCTTACTTTACGTTTACATGGCGTCCGCCGGAGATTTATCTAATTCTGCATGAGGTTTTTCCTCTATACTGAAATAGGAAATTTCTTAGATTGTCCTTAATGTTGCCATTACTAAGATTAATTTTTCGAGTGATTTTTGTTATAACGTTTGTAGAAACGTTCCGCTAAACCATTTGTAGCAGGATGTAGGGTGCTGTGCGCTTATATGGTATTATATATTCCGTTTATTCTAGAAAATTTTCGAATTCTTCTGCAATAAAGTTCGCCCGTTGTCGACACTAGGACTCGTGCCATCCGAATTTTGCGATAGTTCCCTCACATTTTTCTATTTTTTCTATCGGTTTTGGACGGACATGTTTTTTACAATGTGAACTTCAGGCCATTTTGTGTACGAGTCGACCAATACGATAAAAGTGTGGCGCTAAACGGCCCCGCGAAATCATTGTAATACGCGCTCAAAAGGTTCTGGACGCCGCTTCCCAGGCGTGTTTTTAACTTTGATTCTTGGTTATTTAAAAAAACGTGGCACATGCTTTACAATTTTTAGTTATTTCTCTCTTCTTTTTCTATTTTTGGCCACCACCAAATTTCGACTAAGTTTTTTTCATTTTTACCGTTCCAAAAATGCCCTGCTTGGCAATGCTTTTAATACTTTACTTCTTAAGCTTTTCGGGATCAGCTATTCTCCTTTCTAAACACGATCCCATCTGCAAACGCAAACTCGCCACATGATAACCCGCGGAACTAAACTTTTGCCTTTTATCAAGGTTTGACGAATTTTTTAATGAACGCTCTTTATTTCTTTTATCTCTAATACTTTTTGCAGTTACCGGTAATGTTTCTAACGTTTTTCTCCATTTGCAATACATCAATTACGACGTCGAATTTTTCCTCGCTTTTTCTCTTGTTTGGCAAGCGTGAGAACCCATCCTTGCATTCATGATCTATGGATGACGGATACTTTATATCAAAATTAAAATCCCGCAAAAACACGGCATATGCGCTGCGCAGTGCACTGTATGCGGAAGGCCTTTTTTGCGGGTTTAAAATTTGTGCAACGGCTTATTATCCGTTAAAAAGCGTAAAATGATTTCCATACAAAAATTGATGGAATTTTTTAATCCCAACACAATTGCAAAAGCCTCCTTATCAATCTCGCGTATTTCTTTGTGCGTTTCATTTAATAAAATTGGGGGTGTTGACGCGTATTTGAATTAACCGTCTGTACATCGGGTACAATTGTGAAAGGACTTGCACGCTATGCCGTCACGGACTTGGCTCCACACGAGTATCAATGGCAACTTTGGGGGTTAAAAGGCCACTAAAAAATTTTTTTACTTCCGAATTCTACTTTAATTTTTCTGAAGCCGTCTCACATTCTTTGACCAATTACATTTTACATGTTTTCTTTATCAGTTATTTACGGGTACATTTGTTCACTTAAATGTTCGATGAAGCGTCCGTAGTACTTTACTAATCCAATAAAAGCGCGAAGTTGCGGTCGTATTGTTGGCCTTGCGCATCTTTTGGACTGTCTTCAATTTTTTTAGTTCTTTTTGAAAATTCCGTTTTGCTAAGTATATATCCCTAGGAAATATTTTTATCTTTAAGAAAAGCGCATTTCTCTACATTAATGCGAATAGTATATTCTGATAACTTGTCAAACAAGTTCTAATTCTCTCGCAGTGTGTTTTATGTCTTTACCACTACCTGCAATTCTAATATCATCTAAAAATAATATCCACCCGGTATTCCGCCCAGTAATATTTTCCATTGTCCTTTGCCATATCGTCGCGGGTGCAGATCCACTCCGTACATTAATCGGTTCATTTATATAGACCTTATTTATTGTACTTAAATTTAAAATCTCTCTATCATTTCCGCGACCGGTAACTGCCAATATGCTCGTTTTTAAATCTATTTTTGAAAAAATCGTGCCTCCCACATAGATGCGAACAATTCTTCCATGTGGGAAAGGGGTGCTCCATCTATAAATTAAAGACGGATTGACTGTTATACTGTAAGTCAACCGCAAATTCTAATCCGCGTTTTTTTTAAAACTCGGGGACGATTGGGTTGCCCATTCGAAGACTCGACTTTTGCCAAGATGCCTGCTTTTACCATATTCTAATTCTCTTTGGCCTTTTTCTAAATTTGTAAAGGTACCGCCCGATTTTTATAAATACCGGCTTTACATTTGTTTTAATTTTAGATGAGCCTTGAAATTTATTAATATTTGCAATTCGGCACTTAGTACGTTCTATAATTTTTTCTAATAAATTAGCCACCTTCTTGCCCGGACGCGTCGAGAGTCTTGCACGTCTTCTATTTCTAAGATACTATCTTTAAGTTTTCTTTAACATTTTCAACTGATTAATCCCCTCCCGGCCCAACAATTGATCTCGATCGTATTTAAACCACGTCCATATTTATATTTTTATTTTCATTTATATCTTTTGACTTTTACTTTAATAAATCCGAAGGCACGAACATTTTTCTTACATAAGAGCGCATTTTTCAAAAACGCGTATTATATATTTAAATTTGGAAACGTTTCTCTCTCCATATATATTAAAAAAAATCGCCCCCTCACCAATTGTGACGCTGAGCCGCAATCTACCGGTCGATGTCACTTCTTTCTCTTGCTTTCTATTTGAAGCGGAACGTGTACTTTTCCTGGTTGCTCGAGATCTCCTGTCATCACACGGACAACCTCTCTAACAGGTGGGCCTGCCCTTCTCTTACAAACTTTTTGGAGATGCCAAACCTCCGCATTCTCTACATTAGTGTTCCGAGGAAGGGTACAGCTGCGCCAAATGAGCCTGCCACACCTATAACAACAATATTATATTAACTTTCGAGTTCGAACGCTATTATTTGTATACTTATAGTTTGCCAGATTGAATGCTTCGAAGTCTCTGTCGGCTTCCTTCCTCGACCCTTGTTTGTTGATTTCTCTGTTTCCAGTAACGATCATCACGGCCCTTTGTCTTCTTCTGTTTTGCTGCCACTCCAATGTAGTCAACGGTCGTTTCCCCGATAGATGATTTTCTTTTTTAGTTTATTAACGCCCTTCTCCTCCTCCGCCATTTCCATTCCGCTGGCGATTCTAAGCGGAGTCCTTCGTGAGATTCGCCCGTCTCCAACAAACTCGGATTGATCCGATGATCCTTAAGAAGCCGAATAAATTGATTCCGTAGTTTTCCATTGGTTATATTCCTCAAATTTGCGGAAAGCGAAATTTTCTGGGAGCCGCCATGTTTCCTGGCCAGTCCTACTCTGTACGTTTGCATACTCTTCCGATTAAATATATATCTCGGCTATCTCTAGTGGCTCGGGCGCGTATAAAATTCTTTAATTTTCAATTTCTCGCGTCTCATACGTTTGAGTATATGGATCGATCAGGATCCAGTCGGGCGCACAAATCCGAACGGTTTCTACGCCTACGAAATGTCGCAAGTAAGCACAGACGTTTCTCTGCGCCTTCCGATATTTGAAACACTCGAAAGTGCAACCTTCAAGTCGCTGCAGCCCACGAATTAACGGCTGCCGCTTGCGGCGAAAACATCGGACTTTGCAAAGGTTTTGGCAATTGCTACCTTTGCCGGTGGATTTTTGTCCCGATACCGGGCTTTTTTGCGTACCTGAGCCCGGAAACCGTCCGTCGCCATCTTCTCTTAATTCCTCCTTCTCGCAAATCACTTCCCTCTGTTGCGTAGTTTCTCTAACACTGCGCCCATTCGGCTCTTGGCAAACTCTTCGCCCACGAATTTTCCACGTGGCTGATTTCACTACGCCTACTAGGATCCCATCCTCGTCGCCAGCTGTTATATTCTTGTATATTTCGGAATATTATTATATTTGAGAGAAGGAGAACCGGGAGTTAATGATTTGAAAACACTTTTCACCACATAACTATTTATTAGTTAGAACACAACGGAGTAACCGGAGCTTATAACGGATAAAAAACCATCCGCTCGCTACGCGCCTGTCCTGGTCTCTTCTGCGACACTGGAGACGATGACTCGGCTAAAAGCCGGGCTTTAGACGAATATTCGGGGTAAACAGAACGATAACGCCCGAAAGGTGTCCACGATTAGGCTCCTTTACCTCGCGGCGCGAAACCCCATATAATCTTAAATACATAACTTAAAAATTTTTTTTTATAAACTTTAAAATTATTTTTTAACTTGAAAAAAAAAGAAAGTTAATTGTAATTTTTTATCTTTGTTTTATTTTAAAGATGAAACCCAAAAAATTTTTGGGGAAAAAGGGAACGAAAAAATATGAAACAGCAAAAACGTGGTAAAAAAAAAAAAAAAATTTTGCCTCTAAAAACCAGTAATTTGATGGGGGTAAAAAAAAATTTTTTTGGTACAATAAGGGAAAATTAAAAAACAATCGATTTTAAGTAATCCCTTTAATAATTATAGTGTCTAAAATTTTTTAAATTTAAAAAATTTTAAAAAAAACAAAATGATACTAAAAATTTCCTTTTTTTAATCCTAAAGATGGGTTTTTTAACCCCTAAAAATTGAACCAAACCCATATCTTTTTTTTAAAATTTTTTTCCCCAGGAAACATTAATTTTATTGTTTTTTTGTTTATGAAAATTTTAATTTTTAAATTAATTTTTTTAAAATCGAATATTTTTTTAATCCTGCAAAACACGATTGCGATTAAAAAAATTTTTGGAAAAAAAAATGCATTTTTAAAAAATTAGAGCTTTTCAAAAAATTTTGCCCCCACTCCCCTTTAGCTCTGGGTTAAAAATGTGTAGTATTTTTCCCCTTTTCCGAAAAAACCCTTTAAAAAAATTTTTAAAAAATTATTTATTTTGAATCGTTTAAAAAAAATGAGGGAAAGGAAAAAAAAAAAATGGTAAAAAGTTACATTTTTATTTTTTTTTTTTTTAAAAATTTTGGAACAAAATTAAAAGGTTTTGGGGTTTTTTGGGGGAAACTTTTTGATTTTTGGGGATTTTAAATTTTAAAATCTATTCGGAAAGATTCTCGAAATTTTTGTTTTATGTCGAGCTCAGGAATTTTTTTGTCAAAAATTTGGGGTTTTTTTTTTCGTCTCTCCCGGACCCGCCGAGGCAGGGGGGTTTTTTTAATCAGTCCGACGACCCCGGCAGCGGAGATCAGTCCGCCCAAATCTATCCTTATTTGTGCTTTTTGTAAAAAAAAAACGTGACGGGGGCTTGTGAAAAACGGCTTTGCCCTCTCCCTTTAACCCCCCAATCTTAAAAAACCCCAAAAAAAAACCCCTAAAAAAAAGCGTTGCGTACGGAAAAGAATTCAACCCCACTCTCTTTAAGAGACCCCGCAACGTGCAAAAAAAATCTCGCGAACTTTTTTTTTTTGGGCCTTCGACCCCGGTTTTTTGGCGTTTTTGGGGCCAATAACCTTATCATATTACTGTAAAGGCAAATTTTCAAAAAAGGGGCATTACTATCGTCGGCATTTTCTAAAAAAATTTTCCCGGGCTTTCAAAAAAGGCGCCCCCCCCCGGGAAAAAGTCGGCCCCACTAGCCGTGGGGCACAAACCCGTGCCCCCCGTTAAAAAACAATGGCGACAAAACCATTTTCCCCCCAATTGGGGATCAAAACCTTCGTGCATAAAAAGTGTCCGGAGCGGCTATCCTCAGTAAAAGAGTTCCAAAAATTTTTCCGCCATTGGGGGGTTGGGTTTCCCGGGAAAAACAAATATTTAAAAAATAAAGCCCGCGCGGCCCCCGCCCCCCTCGTCCCTGCGGGCACTTCGCTTCCAAAATAAAACATTTTATTTATCTATTTTATTCAAGACAGAGCCTTTGATTTTCTGCTCAGGGAAACAACTTCACCATCGACGCGATCAATGCTTTGTAATGAAAAGAAGCTCCCCAAAGCACAGAAAATTAATAAAACGGGGGGCCGTTTGAAAAAAGCTCACGATCAAGGGTCTGGAAAAGGCTTCTGTGAGGTTTCTAGCCCCCCAAAGGGAAAAAAAAGCGAATTCCATATTTGTAAGGGGAATTTCTATGCGGGAAAAAAAGAAAGGAGTCACCGGGGGACCGATAACAACCCCCATAAAAAGCAAACCAACCCCCCTCCCATGGTGAGGATCGATCGTTTTTTTTGATTCCGCACGCGCGCCCCGAACTTTTGCCGCGCTTTCTTTGCCAAATTCCCGGGGGAAATTTAGGGAGGGGAAAATTTTAAAAGGTTTTTTTTTCGATTTGTGAAAAAAACGTTTGTCGAAAAATACAAAAAAAATTACACTTTTTTAAAAAAAGGCCCCGGGGGCGCAGCGATTAATGCAAAAATTTTCAAATTGCGGATGAAAAAAATTGCTACTGGCAAGCAACCGACGAATCCCAAAAATTTTGCGATCTTAATCTAACCATGCTTTGCGGAACTCCCGATAAGGATAAAAAACCGCCGGGAAAATTACCCAATCGCGATCATAGCAGCATTCTCGGCTTTGACCCCCTTGGCCCCCGGCAAATCAGGGAGTTCCGTTTTTTTGATTCACGCAAATTTATTTTAAAAACAAAACCGAAGGAATTTAAAAGGGTACCTGTGGAATCCCTTTTATAAAAAAATTATTTTAACCCGTAGCTCCGTGGATGACCGTCGGGCATGTCAAAAAAATTCGGGTCCAAATTTCCGCAAGGGAAAACCGCGGGGGGACCGTAAATAATAATTACATTAAACGTTTTAAATTTCCCCGGGCCCTTGGCTTTCGAAATGCAAAAAATTTCTCGCCGTAAAATAACAAATTATTTTATCGACCAGAAAACAGTTGGTCGAAATTGCCCCGGAAAGGTCTTCCGCAACTTTATTCACAGGCGTTTACGTTTTCAAAACGAATACACGACTTCATAAATTTTTAAAGCCGAACAAGGATACGCTCTCAGAATTTACCGAACAAATCGGACACTCGTAAAAAAAAAAAGGGCTTTCCCCCTACGTCGGTACAACCCCGTATCGCCAAAAACCGTCCCCTCGAAATTCTCCCGAGCGGGGTAACGTGCGGCACAAAAACGTCTACACGGTGGGCCCCCTTTGGATCAGGGATCCACATCAGTTCAAAGCGAATTTTAGTAAATTGCAACCGGCGTCAACGCGCTAACGGATTGTGTTGGGGGAAAAAAAAAGGGGCGGTCGCTCGCGGGTTCATATCTCTCTCTCCAAATTTCAACCGCGAAAAACCGTCTCGTTATGGGGAACGCCAAAAAAATACTTTCGCTTTTCCCCTTAGATCCGGGAAATAAATTCATGGGCCCTTTTTGGGGGATTGAATTGCAGACCTGTCCTCGGGCCCCAAAATTTTTACAAAAAGGGGCCGTTTTTTACGGTGCCTGCAATCGGGACATTGTCTGGCCCCGGGCCCCCCACAGCGAGTTCACTCGTTGGTGGATCTCCGGGAAAAAAGGCCCCCGGTAACTCTCCCCGGTGACTTTTACAATTGCGTCTTGAAAACACCTCGCCCCGTCACCAACTTTGGACAGACGGAAAATTTTGTTCCAAAAACCCCCGCTAAGGGGACGAACAAAAATTTGAGCCATTTCTGCAAATCAAAAGCGACGTACAGGCCCCCTAGGGGTACGTTTGCCTTTTGAAGGCCCCCGCCCAAAAGGTAATCATTTAAATCACTTCAGGTTCCGAAATTAAAAAATCGGTGTCAGAATCAAAATTTAAGCTCTATCATGGTTTTTTTGCGATTGGGGCGGGGCACATGCCCAAAAAACCCCCCTTTAATCTTTCGGACGCGGTTCCTCCGATCATCTTCCTTGCGAACACGACCCCCCACGAAACTACCGGGGGGTTTCAAGTCCTCCCCAACAAAACCCTTCTTTTAAAAGACCATTTTGTCGGCCAAAACTCCAACAAAATTTAGCCCAAATTTTTTTGTGGCGATTTTTAAAAATGTACAAGCGACATACGAAAAAGTACGACAAATCTGGTCCATTGAAATCGAATTATCAGCAAAACGGGGGGAAACCCCCGGTTTGCAATTCAATCACTCCAATTAAAACCGTTCAAGGCACCGCTTGTGCCCCATTTCCTGGGGTATGCAAAAAAATAAAGAGGAGGAGGGCACGAGTTCCCCCCCGCAAAAACGTTTTTCGCGACTCAACTACGTGATGATACTCTTTTCGGCGCGGTAAACCCCCACCCAAAAACTCGGATCAACTCATTGCGTAAAAGCGTGGCCAGTTTAAAACTACAAAAAATGGACTGCAAATTTGGAGTTGCGGGCAAAATTCCGTTAAAGGCGGCAATCGGATTCGCTTTTAAAAGCGATGCTCAGAAGGTTTTGGGGTGTTTTGGTCGCCGCCCTGATTCTTTTTTTTTAAGGTATCTTCGGCCCCCTCTGGTGCGAACACAAAGTCATTTTCTTGTTTGAAAAGCTATACACCCACTCGGAGGGCGTCGCCTTTAAATTCGGCTAAAATTTTTTTAAAGTTTGGCCGAAAAAAACATGGGCATCCGCCCCCCCCCCGATTTCCCAGCAGGTTTAACATTTGATTTCCCAAGCCGAAAAAATTAAAATTCCAGAGGGAAAGGTTCCATCGAAAATTTTTAAAAAAGGAATTTGGTTTTTGCCGAGCATAAGCGGCGTAGCCGCTTGGTTTTTTTGGGCTTTCTCAACCTTTGACGCTTTGTTACGTTGTATGCCTAAACCAAAGGGCCCCCTTAAAGGGCTCAGTACCCTAGATTAAAACCCAAAAGCATTTTTACTCTGAGTTTAAAAGGTTTACGGTTTTTAAAATTTAACTTCCCTGGTACGGTTGGACGCCCCTTTTCCCTATTTGGAAATAACCCCCTTCGGGGGCTATTATGTCGCCACCCCGGGGTATGGAAACCAAACCCATTTCCCCAAATTAAAGGGCATATGTCAAATAGTGAAACCCGGCAGATTCGCCTCGCGGGTTTTGCCCCAATTTTATGAATACTTTTTGGGGTTTTTTGGCCCGCCCTGGCCCGCACTCATTTTCGAGGGGCCAATTCTCAAAAAGCGAATACTTTAAACCTTTATGGGGAACCCTCCCGGCGCGGTTCTTCCAAAATGTCCTACATGAATTCCCGAACAAATTTAACTGGACAAAATTGAAGGGTTTCAGAAATTCTTTTTCTTTTAACCAATTTAGAAAACCGTTTACGGGGGGACTTTTGAAATTTTGTCTTTAGAAGCGGCCGAACTCCATTGCCGAAATTTTGGTTGAACAATTCAACCCAACTGTTTTTTTAAAAATTTTTTTTTAAAACGAAATTTTTATTTCAAATCAACCCGACAAAGTGTTACCCCCATTTCTTGGGCAGAAAATTAATAATTTAGGGGGGGGGTTTAAGAACGCTTTTTCCCCCATTGGAAGCCCCGATATTCTGGTGATCATCGAATTACTTTTGCTGTTTGCTAAGCACAAAGGGCCCCCCTTATGGGGGACCATTAAAACGCCCCCTTTAGGGCAACTTTTGGAAAAATTTTCCGCCGTTCTCAGGTTAGAAATAATTGAACTGATTACTTGTGAGCGGCACCGAGCCGTCCCGCAGACCAATCAGGGTTTTTTCCCGAACACAATTGCGCCCGTCCGCATCGTTCACCTGCACCGGCGTTGATTATGCCGGACCAATACCTTGACCTTGCGGGCAGCGCGCTGTCAAAGACCATGAAGCACTACATTGCAATTTTTGTATGCTTCACTACTAAGGCAATTCATCTCGAATGTGTAGATGATTACTCGACAGAAGGTTTTCTCGCTGCCCTGTCTCGCTTTACAAGTCGACGTGAGCTTTCATCCCCACATTTACAGTGATAACGGCACGACTTCATAGGTGCACGACAAGGAGCTGCGAATGCTTTCCGCGTTATTATTCAGGATCCTATTCTGAAAAGTCAAATTGCCAATGACCGCATTACCTGGCACTTCAACCCTTCGGCAGCACCGCACTTCGGCGGGGATGGGAAGCCATGTAAAAACGTGAAAGTATCACTTGAAACGCGTAATCGGTACGCATGTGCTAACTCGTGTCGAATTTCAAACTTATTATGCAGAATCGAAGCGTGCCTAAATTCAAGGCCATTGACGCCAATGTCGGATGATGCTTCGGACTTTACCGCGTTGACGCCTGGTCCATTTTCTGATCGGTCGACCGCTCGTCAGCGTTCCCGAACAATCTGTATCACACGATACATCTTAACGCACTTAGCAGATGGCAGCTTGTGCAGAGACTTGCACGAGCGTTTTGGCATACATGGTCTCACGAACTATTTGCATTCCCTCCAGCAGCGAAGCAAATGGCGTGACTCCAAGCAGAATCTCGCGATTAATGAGTTTTTTTTAATCAAAAATAACGTCTCCCTCCTGCAAAATGGAACCTTGGTCGAATCGTCCAAGTGCACCCAGGCGCGGATGGTCTCGTTCGCGTAGTAACTGTTCGTACAGCAACCAGCTTACTTCAGCGCCCTATTACTCAACTATGCAAGCTGGCCCATGGCTAACTGTGATTCTTTATCGCGCTTTACGACTCAGTCGATTTCTGTAAAATAACAACACTATGCGCATTGTATATTCTTTAGGTTTAAGCATTGCGGCAATTGGGTCAAGCTAATGTTAAAGCTCTATATTGGATTGATTCAATTGATTATCCATGTATAATAAAGTTACGAGACCACGATTTCTGAGCAAGGTCTCTGCCATTTCGGTACTCATTTCGCATGCGGATGCCATGCAAAGCGGGCGGTATGTTGCGGAAAACTCTTATTGATTTCTGCGATCATTAATTGAAAATCATATTCGAGAACGATCTCGAATCTTCGTATTGTATATTGCGACCTCAGAATTTTGTTTGTCAGAAATTGGCTTTTGTTCTCGCTCTCAATCGCGAGAACCTCCGCCCCGAGGCACGGTGTTTGTGAGTCAGTCCGACGACGACCGGCAGCGAGAGATCACGCTCCGCATCCAATAATCAGTATCCATTATTCTGTGCTTCTGTACAATAAAATACGTGACGGTGCTTAGTGAACATCGGCTTTGCCTCTCTCCTTAACCGCCAATCTCAAGATCCCAAAAAACAATCCATAATTAAAAGCGTTCGCAATACAGAAAGAGAACGCAAGCTCCACTCTCGATCAAGAGAACCACGCAACGTGCATAAAAAATCTCTGGTAAAGTAATGGAAATGGTTAGAAAGAAATTGCTTTCAAAAGCAATTTTGATTGTTCAAGCTTGATTAAACTAGGATTATTTTATACATTCATTATAATTTCATTGGTACCATTGTTGATATGCCGAAACTACTGATATCTATTTTTAAAAATATATATTTAACCCTTTTCCTTTTGACTAACTGACTTTAATTGAACTTAAAATAGACAAAAAAGGATGCTCAATATTTACCAGAAAAGGCTCGAACAATTGTATATATAATATATGTATTTACATTTTTTTCGTAGGAAACATTGTCTATTTATTAGGAGGCACTTCTCCCCACGATCAAATAAAGCTGGACTAGAAAAAATATTTACTAATAAATTGGGTACAAAATGTTCTTGGATGGGTCGCAAAGGCAACTTCGAAGTGAAACACACTAATAATTATGGACATTTTAAAAACGTATATAAAATGTAAAAAATATATAATTATAAAAAATTAATGTTTTATAGCATAATAATTGTACCGGTACTATATTAACTTTTTTTTTGTTACCTTTGTAGGATCCGACCTAGAAAACACTTTCCATTTTTGACAGATAAACAATTTCAGAACTATGTGTCAGCTTGGTTAAGGCACTCAAAAACGGGCGCTACGACAGAGCACTAGTATGTTTTACGTTTTTACTTGTATATTTAGTTTTCGATATATAACAACATATTTATTATTACTTTTTATTTTTACAGGCAAGCAACAACGTCAATAAGTTTTATCATTTTTTAGTATCACAATAATTAGTTACTTGTGTATTATAGTGTATTCATGAACTTTTTTATTTTTACGGTTAAAATCAAGAGAAAATTAATATTTTTATATTAAAATGTTGGCTTGTATTAAAATTATTTAGCGATAAATGAATGCAATTAGATGATAACTTATATATTACTAAAAACTTCTTATTGCCCACATTAACAGCACTGACCATATTAGTTGTGTTAGCGATTTGTGTTATTTTCTTATAAGTTAATTATTCCCCCCATAGCAAAAACTGTCACAGTGACATCACAATAAGCTCACATAGAGTCACAAGGTGACAAAAAAATGTAATGTCACTGTGATGTCATTGTGAGATTATTGGAAGGTAACAGGTGATATCATTAATCACAATTGAAGTAATATCATTGTAAAATGTCACATTGATATAACTAGTATATCACGAAATGTAACATAAGGATAAAAAATCTGTCATAGCAAGAAAATGTCACAGTGACATCATAACAGATGTTCTGCTGTGCCGATAAAATATATATTTAATCGTCACAGCACAACATCTTTATGATGTTACAGTGATATCATCAAAAATGTCACATTGATATAACTAGTATATCACGAAATGTAACCAATAATGATAAAAAATCTGTCATAGCAATAAAATGTCACAGTGACATCATAAAGATGTGTGCTGTGACGATCAACAATTAAAATTAGAAAAATAAAGTTTAATTTATGATATATTTAATAAATAATTTATATTTATTTATTTATATTTATTACTTGCTATAACTAACTATATATTAGAGTGTCCAATTTAAAATAACACGTACACCACTTCAAATATCTCTTAAAATATTCATCAATTAAAGGGCATCAATCTACTTTATGACCTCCTTTGAATCAAACAACTATTTATTTGAAATATTTTTCTTAAATAGTCGCGTTCAGCAGAATGACTGCTAAGTTTGTCATCTTGTCAAGACTTGACGTTGATTTGTTCTAAAGTAAAAGAATCAACACGTCACCGTTAATGGACGCTACTTAATGTAACCTAATCTACCTAATCCTAATGCAAGCGTGACGTGTAGGCGCGTACACGTTGCCCAAAACGCTCTGCAGCGTATACGCAGTCTGTTGGTGTACCAGCACGTGTTTTTTATTTGCATAAGAGGACATTTTGACTCAAAATAAGTGATCTCAGAAGATCACTTAGCAATAAGAAGTATTTAACAAAGTGAAAAACATCAACATAAAATTAAGGTTAGTATATACAATATTTTTATATTATGTTTGTCTTATATTTTTTCATATTATTGTAACAAAATATCTTTTTTTCATTGTATATGTATATTTAGGAAAAAAAATATATTTTGTGAAAAATAGGGGTCGCAACTAGAAAACACTCAATATTTTATATAGTGCAAGACATAAACGAAGATTAGTTGCAAGAAACACAGTAACAGATATGAATATGATACTCATCAGACTGATTCTGCGGATTCTATGGCATAATTAATAATAATAATGATCAACTAATTGTTTGTTGATGAGAATGCTTCATCTTTATGTGATTCTGATAAAGTATACTCAGATAGAAATCTAAATCAATATTATGATGAAAATAATATTAACTTTCTGAATGAAAATAATGCCTGTATGATACAAAATTACACGGATGCAAATAAGCTGCACGCTATAGTCGATAACAATTATGAAATCTGTGTTTAAATGATAACGAAACTTTTATACATGACATAAGTAAATGGGCTATTGAAGAAAAGATATCACTCAAATCCACTCCGTCACCTTTTACAGATATTGCAAACACACACTAATTATACTTTGCCTAAAGATCCACGTACATTATTGCAAACTCCTAATCAACTGAAATTATACAAATTGAAAACGGAGATCTACTGCCACTTAGGTCTCGAAAAAGCTCTTCTAAAAATTATTGAAGAACGTAAAAGATTGAATTTTGCTCTTGATACATTCACTTATTTATAAATATTGATGGTTTACCTATATAATAAGTCTTCCACAAAGAGTTTATATGGCCAATATTATGTGCAGATAATATTATAAACATGTATATGTCATTGCCTTATATTATGGTGAAGGAAAACCAAAAAATGCAAATGAGTTTTTTAAAAATGTCAATTGTAGGTGATGCTATTGCTTTTATAAATAATGGGATTGATTATGAGGGACAGATCATAAAAGTCGAATTAAGCAATAATTTGTGACGCTCCTGCTAAATCATTTATTTTAAATGTAAAGGACACACTAGAATGGGAAAGCAGGACGACGGGGACCCCTTCGTCAGGACCACGCCGGTAAGCCAAAGATCAAAAATTTCTTCCACCAAATATCCAACAACGGAGTAGGTGCCACTGCCTCAAATTTGTACCTTCACAGGAGCGGCAGGGGATGGCCACTCGGTGCAACAAGCACCCGAGTCCCGCATACGGAGCGCCGGCAAGAGAGTTGCCGCCCCCGGGACATCCGAAATCCCGAAGGAGAGCAAGGAGCGGCCCTGCCGTGCGCTGCCGCGACGACCGCCTACGAGGGTGCAACCCGCGGATCAGGACTCCGCGGGTAAGGATAATTACGCGCGCGGCCGCAAGGATCAACGGAGGCAGCGCGCGCGGCCGACCTGATAGCGCCGCGAGTGGCCTATCTAAGTAATTGGGTCACCGACGTGTCTCCTGAGGGCCCCCGGTTCGGCACTATCTAGGCGAGCGCCCGAGGAGAGCAGAAGTCCCCGAACTGAAGCGCAACTCAGAGAGAGCGAGAGAGGAGAGGACGCTAAAGAGCGTCATAGGACTGGTGAGACGACGTGGTCATCCTGCTGTCGCCAATTAAGGTAGTAGGGTGGATGGGTTCCGAGTCATTATCGTTAATAGATTACCTGGACTTAGTGTGCCGGCCGTTTTTAAAATTTGCGAGAGATTCGTTTATTGTCGAGTCGCGTTAGTAACGTAACGAGACCCTATTGGGAGAAATTACGACCCATCCACTCTCTCGCGTTTCCGCATCTTTCTCTCTCCGCGTGGACAGGTCTTCGCGCGTAACATTGTCGCGCGAAAATTACCGCGATTTACGCGTTGCCGATTATTGTTCGAAGCGAAAATCAAAGAGCTCATAAACGCTTTGGGCTCATTAAAGTATTGATAATGTAAAGTATTAATGTTGTAAAGCATTGAAGTTGTAAAAGGCAGGCTTAACCGAAAAGGCGTGATACGTTTGATTTTGTGTGTGAATATTTATGTACGGCGGCGCACGCGGTGCGCCCTTACGCCGGCCCCTTTGTTGTCGCGCATACCGCGCGGATCACGCGCCCGCGGCGTGGAGCAATATACCCGGTGGCGCGTCGCCGATTTAATTAATCCTTTTTTTTGTTATTGGGGACACCTACTCCGTTGCCGCAAATTTGTTAAGATTATTCATAACTGGACGGCGAACCCCGGGGGTGGTCCCCCCCTCCAAATGGGTTTTGTGCACCCCCATTTTTTTTTTTTTATACTTGTCTTGTAAACCAAAATTTAAAATTTAATGTTTTTAACTTTAATTCCCCTGGGGGATTTCTCGCCCCCCGCCCCCCCAACCCCCTTTTTCCCGCAAGAGGCTGCCGGGGGGAAAGTTCCGTCGCGATTTCTCTCCCCCGGATTACGCCCCAAAGGGGTGGAAAAACCCGGGAAATTAAGACTTGCGCCCCGCGAATTTTTTAATTGAGAGACGGGGCGGGGCCGCCCTGGCGCCCCAAAAATTTAATTTTTTTTTTCTTTTTTATTTTTTTTTTTTTTTTTTGCAAATTTTTTTTTTGGTCGAACGGAGATCCGCCAAGGTAACCGATATTTCCCAGGAAACTTTCTCCTTGGAAGAAGGATTTTGTGGAATTCCGCGCGATCGGTTATAAATTATATTTTTAAGTTTTAACTTTTTTTTTTTTATCACTGTAAACATATATTTAAAATGGTATATAATTCGTAATATTTATATAATCTGACAATGAGTAGATATACAATAATATGTGTCAATTATTTTGCAGATTTTCATAA
The DNA here is from genome assembly GCF_048542155.1 of Nylanderia fulva. Classification (NCBI taxonomy): domain Eukaryota; kingdom Metazoa; phylum Arthropoda; class Insecta; order Hymenoptera; family Formicidae; genus Nylanderia; species Nylanderia fulva. The sequence continues at coordinate 47,641 of NW_028190664.1, forward strand.
TTTAATTATCAGGAAACTAAATGCAGTATTGTTAAATCTTACAACAATTGATGACGTTTAATAAGTTGGATAATCACATAAGAAAAAAATGAGGAAACGGATTTAAAAAAAAATGAACATTATGATTTTGATTTGCCAAGCAGATACCGTAGAACAATTACAGAGAATTGATAATCAATTAAAAAAACAATGTGTTGCTGCAGAAATGTATATACAAAATATTATCATTTTATACTTACGATTAGAAACATTTTATTGAAAATGTCTTATAAAAAGCAATATTTTGGACATATTTATTTATTTATATAATGTTAAATAATTTTAAAGAAGTTAAAAGAAAAGTAATGTTAACTTTTTTCATAAGAGAAAAACAAATGTTATTATTTTGATATTTTTAGATCATAAACTAATATTAATTAAATTATTTTATATTTTAGACAAGACAATTGAGCTTTTTAGGAGGTAAGGATCATCATGATGTGATTTCGTACATGATGAAACATATTTTAACAAATAAATTAGCAATGGAATATAGTTGGGCTGGTGCAAAATTGAAAAATGCCTTTAAAAATCTTCGCATTACTATATGTATCATAAGTAAGTATATAAATATTTAATCACAGAAATGTTTTTATTGACATATTTTTGACACTTTATATATAGCATTCTATGCATGGTTATATTGGATGATGCTATTAGAACTCTAATATCATTATTCAATAATATGTAATCATAGGAATATAAAATAATTTTGAATAGTATATATACATATATACATATATATATATATAAAATTAAGTCGCTTTAAATTTTTATATAATCTATAACCACACATATCTGTTTAAACTTGTTGTTAGATGCTGCGCGAACTTCAAGAACCAATTTAACAAATAAGGAAGTTGAGGATATAATTGCAAGATGGCTAATTTTAGCCAAGCAGAGATTTGACCGAGATTTGTAAGTTATATATAATATACCTCAATTTAACTATTTTATCATCTTATCTCAAACTTTTTATTTTTATAAGAAACTGATTTTAAAGAGGGTAAACACATGCACTATCTGTTCATTATTGCGTGTATTAGTTTTTTTAAATTAAATACAACATTTAAGAACTTATTGTTATTTTTGTATAGAATATTTATTGCAGAATTGACTTATTGCACCTATGTATAACAATCACATATTTCTTTTTAGGAAAAAGGAAGAACAAAAAAAGAGATGCGAAAATGAGGAGATCTAAACAAGAAAAGGACAGGTTATTAAATATAATAATTTTAATATATAATAAATAAAATATTTGAACGTTTATTATTACGTTTATTGCACAGTTTATTATTATTACGTTTATTTATAGATTTTATAGAGTTTATTTTTGCATATGTACTTTTTTTATTTTGAATGTATTAATTTCATACACAGTAATTATATATATATTTTATTATTTAAATGGTTACAGTATTAAATACATATGCATAGTTGTAAGTGCAATAAAGTAATTATTAAATATTATTTTTTAAATATAGTATAAAACGAGAAAAGTTATAATAATATATACAGTTGAATATTAAAGTAATTTAAAGTTATAAGTATTTTAGTACTTTTATGCGTAGCTGTAGCATAAAAAATTAACAATCACTATGTTTATTTTATAATGCCTATATATTAAAAAGTTATGCACATTTAAGTTTTCTAACAATTGTATCAATTTCTTTTCATAATTCTGATAAAGTGATAACTAGAATTTAAAAAAAATTACTTTAAAAATGATTTATTATAAGTATTAATTATATATGTTAGTGATATAGTTATTAAATATGATTAAATGATGTGATTTAACGTGAATGTGTATTAAATGATAGTTATACACCCACACACACGTACATATATAATAATATGGCTTATATTTTTTGGAACGTATATATGTATTATTTAAAAAATAAAAATGTAATTAAATAAATTACATTTATAATCTTTGAGACAAGCATATGACTACTGGCAGGATCAACCAGGGAGCTTCGTGTTCGGTTACTCGCAAGGGAGTAACTCGCGAGCGAGCCCGAAGACTCGTCGCTAGCTCTTTTTCAGCGCGCGCGCGCGTTCGATGCCGAAACACCGACGCGCGCGCGACACGCTCGTATGTGCCATTTTATTTGCCGCCGGTCTTGCTCAGCCGGTCGGCGACACTCTGCTGTGTTTAACGCTATTATGTAAAGCGTACGAGAGAACGACGGAGGCGAGAGTAAACCCCCGACGCCGCCGCCTCTCCTCTTCTTCCTCCTCCTCTCCGTTCAAAAATCCACAAGATCAAAATACTCGTGTTCTTATTCTCCCAAATGTTATGATGCGCGGTCTCGAGAGACCGCGCGATTCACCCTGACGCTAGATCGACGATGGCGATGCTTAGACGTCGAGGACTGTTCTGTCTGGTTCGTACGCGTTTAACCGCACACGACCAGCAATAAGATTTCGCTACGGCGTACAAAGCGAGCGGGAAGAAGCAACTCTTCCCGCAAACTCGTATCCGTGGAGTAGATGCTCGGTAAGCGCGACGATTCCGCTGCTGCGTACGAAACGAGAGGGAACCGCGCGGCCAACACACTAGAGGCGTGCGCGCCACATAAGAGCCATTCGGTCTTGCGACACCGACTCGTGGCAATGCTGTGCTCGTAATAAATAAGTGTGCGTTAATTTTGCGCGCGTTCGGCGACGAACGAGAAGAGCCGCACCGTAATCCCCGGCGAAGAGGAATACGAGACGACGCGAGAGTCGAACGTACGTTCTCGCGAGACACGCAACCTCCAAGCATGAGAAGACTTGGCGGCGGCGCGTTCTGCGACGATCGTATATTATTTTATATATTCGTGGTTTCCAAATCAAACATTTTATATAAATGTTCTCTCCGTGTCAGAGTCGCGACTCGACAAAATCCGTTCTCGACCCGTTCGGGCGATTCTTCGTTTGTCAACGTCGAGAGCGCGACACGTACAATATTAATCTCTCCTACCCTCTTATAGTACCCAACCGACCGGCCAAGCGGTCGGCGACGGTACGGAGAGCGGTCGAAACACGCCGGAGTGGCGAGAGACTCGAGAAAGTACGTTTACGACTCGTCCGGACTTGCTCGACTCGTTCGACGCGCCGAGCGCGACGTATCTCTTATAGTACCCAACCGGCCGGCCAGGCGGTCGGCGACGCACGGTCCTACGCACGGCCGTATGCGAGCGCGAGCGCCGAAAGGCGCGTTCAATCGAGACATAGTCGCGGAGAGCGAACGATCGAAAAGTCCTATTGTACGATAAAATATTATCACGATAGCCGTATGGCGAATGTCAAACAACGATAATTAGCATTAATTAAGAAGGAAACAAACGAAATGCCGGGACAATAAGGTATAAGCACCGACGGTACCTCCGGGCCGGGCGGCACCTCCGGGCCGGGCGGCATCTCCGGGTCGGGCGGCACCTCCGGGCCGGGCGACACCTCCGGGCCGGGCGACACCTCCGGGAACCACGGCCGACCGGCGGCACCTCCGGGCCGGGCGACACCTCCGGGAACCACGGCCGACCGGCGGCACCTCCGGGCCGGGCGGCACCTCCGGGCCGGGCGACACCTCTGGGAACCACGGCCGACCGGCGACACCTCCGGGCCGGGCGACACCTCCGGGAACCACGGCCGACCAGCGACACCTCCGGGACGGGCGGCACCTCCGGACGACCGAATGATCTCTCGAAGTCAGACGACCGCCGGCGGTACCTCCGGAACACTTAACGACGATTTACGGCGCCGCAACGAGGAGAGCTACGTAAAAACGTTTCGGACGAAAGTTACTTACTATTCGGCGCTCGCTCGACATGAGGGCGCTGTCCGATTACTAACTCGAAACGTGTCTCTCAAACCCACGTGTCGGAGACATATATTTCGAATTATTACGGATGATACGCAACACGCAAGCTGCGGTGACCGCGATTACGGTACGGAACACTCGCCCGATGCGAAATCACGCGCGCGGCAACCGAGACGGCTCGTTACGGGCGTGATTATACGTGCGGCACCACATAACGGCCGGCGTCGACATGGGGACGGACGGCACCTCCGGGACGGGCGATACCTCCGGACGACCGAATGATTTCACCCAGTCCGTCGCCCGCCGGCGGTACCTCCGGGGCACTTGACGGCGAGTAGCGCCGCTACGAGGAGATAATGCTACGATACGGAAATACGTTTCGGACAAAGGTTTCGTACTTTTCGAAGCTCCGCACGACCGCGCGACACGATTATTACGATATCTGCTAATTCCCGGCTACCACTCGTCGGATGCACAATCTTCGAGATTCTACGACCGATACGTGGACGAATGCAGGCAGGATGCCGATAAGCGAAGCCGGAGTGTTTGCACGAATAAACTTTCCGATGCGTCCTCATTTAATTAATCTCATTTAGCTCGCTCGTTAGCGGTACAAGCGAGAACTCGGGAACAGGCGCAAGTTCGCTCGCGGCGCGTTGCTCTCGCCGGCGAGCGAGAAATTTTTCCAGGCCCGATAGCGGCGTGTTGCCTTGATTAGCGGGCGACACCTCTGGCGGCACGCGCCGCCCGTAACCCAAGTACGATTGCGGCGTGTTGCTTTCGTTGGCAGGCGACACCTCCGGCGGCACGCGCCGCTCGTAACCCAAGTCCGATCGCGGCGTGTTGCATTCGTTGGCGGGCGACACCTCCGGCGGCACGCGCCGCCCGTAACCCAAGTCCGATCGCGGCGTGTTGCTTTTGTTGGCGGGCGACACCTCCGGCCGCACAAGCCGCTTTTTCCAAGTTCGCTCGCGGCGTGTTGCTTTCGCCGGACGAGCGACAAATTCTTCCAAGTTCGCTCGCGGCGTGTTGCTTTCGCCGGGCGAGCGAGAAATTCTTCCAAGTCCGTTCGCGGCGTGTTGCTATTGCCGGGCGAGCGAGAAATTCATCCAAGTCCGTTCGCGGCGTGTTGCATTTGCCGGCGAGCGAGAAATTCTTCCAAGTCCGTTCGCGGCGTGTTACTTTCGCCGGGCGAGCGAGAAATTCTTCCAAGTCCGATAGCGGCGTGTTGCTTTCGTTGGCGGGCGACACCTCCGGCGGCACGCGCCGCCCGTACCACAAGTCCGATCGCGGCGTGTTGCTTTCGTAGGCGGGCGACACCTCCGGCCGCACAAGCCGCTTTTTCCAAGTTCGCTCGCGGCGTGTTGCTTTCGCCGGGCGAGCGACAAATTCTTCCAAGTCCGTTCGCGGCGTGTTGCTTTCGCCGGGCGAGCGAGAAATTCATCCAAGTCCGTTCGCGGCGTGTTGCTTTCGCCGGGCGAGCGAGAAATTCTTCCAAGTCCGTTCGCGGCGTGTTGCTTTTGCCGGGCGAGCAAGAAATTCTTCCAAGTCCGTTCGCGGCGTGTTGCTTTCGTTGGCGGGCGACACCTCCGGCGGCACGCGCCGCCCGTACCCCAAGTCCGATCGCGGCGTGTTGCTTTCGTTGGCGGGCGACACCTCCGGCCGCACAAGCCGCTTTTTCCAAGTTCGCTCGCGGCGTGTTGCTTTCGCCGTGCGAGCGACAAATTCTTCCAAGTTCGCTCGCGGCGTGTTGCTTTCGCCGGGCGAGCAAGAAATTCTTCCAAGTCCGTTCGCGGCGTGTTGCTTTCGCCGGGCGAGCGAGAAATTCATCCAAGTCCGTTCGCGGCGTGTTGCTTTCGCCGGGCGAGCGACAAATTTTTCCAAGTTCGCTCGCGGCGTGTTGCTTTCGCCGGGCGAGCGAGAAATTCTTCCAAGTCCGTTCGCGGCGTGTTGCTTTCGCCGGGCGAGCGAGAAATTCATCCAAGTCCGTTCGCGGCCACATTTCTATTGTTCATGTTTTCTTTCGCTTCATATCTATAGTTATTCCATTCTACGTCCAAGTTTCTTTTCATTTTATTACTCACTCCTTGTTGGATAATTTCCAAGTCTAAAGGCATTATTCCGCTTATTACTTGCATGGCGCTAGTCGACGTCGTTCTACATGCTTTCGTGAGCACTATGAGCAGCGCTCGCTGAGCCGCCAAAATGTGTCTTTTGACTAATACATGTGACACCTTGTCAAACCAGAACGCAGCCGCATACGTAGTAATTGGGGTTGCTACTGCCTTGTATAGTATTCTCAGGACATGTTTTTTGAGCCTCCACTCGTCCCTTGCGACTCTTCTGATTTGCATCATAAATTTGACTAGTTTGTCTCTTAGGTATCTTGCGTGTGCTATGAAGCTTAATTTGCTGTCAATTAAGACACCAAGGTATCTTACTTCGGAAGCATATTTTATGTTTTGCCGCTCGATTTTTAGCCTGGGCATCCTTTCTTTGTCAAATTTGCCCTTCATCATAAGTGCCGTAGTTTTTGTCGCCGATATTTTCAATTTATGTATCACACACCATTCATTGATAGTTTTTAAGACACGTGCGCCAGTTCTTTCCAGTTCTTGCCTCGAGTTCCCTCGTATTAAAGTTGCTAGGTCATCCGCGTACGCTATTGTCTCTGTATCGCTTATTGTTGTAAGCTCTTGCAGTAACGCATTCATGCAGAAATTCCACATTGCTGGGCCTATGATTGACCCTTGCGGGCAACCCTTCTGCATATATTTATGGGCCTCCTTGAAATTAGATTTTACCACTACTTTTCTTTTACTAAAGTACTTGTTGATAATTCTGATTAAAGTGTTACTACATTTTGCCATGATCAGCCTTTTCTTAATAGCGGGCCACCAAAGGTTATCAAAGGCCCCTTCGATGTCCACAAAGAGGGCCACTACGTATCTCTTGTCAGTGTTCAGACCGTTTCTGAAGGCAATTAGAGCGTCCTCTGTGGAGCACCCTGGTTTAAAACCAAACTGATTCTTGCACTCCAGGCCCGTCTCCTTGTAACATCTAGTGATTCTACCAATCAAAATTCTCTCAAAGATCTTCGCAAACACTGGTAAGAGTGCAATAGGTCTGTATGAGTATAATAAGCTTCTGTCCTTTTTGCTATCCTTTAATATTATGCGCAGTGAAGCTATCCTCCATTCCTCGGGAAATGTTTTTTCTCTTAGGCAAATATTTAGCACTTGTCTTATGACTTCTTTGTTGCTTGCCCATACAGCCTTTAGCATCTCTCCTTTTACGCCATCGGCTCCTGGGGCCTTATTCTTCTTGATCCTCTTGATGGCAACCGCCACTTCCTCCTACGTGATTTCCTGTTCTATATTACTATTACGATATCTTTTATTTTGTGATTTTATTTCTGCGTGTTCTTTACCTTCTCTGCCTACATCGTCTGGCGGTACGCATTTATCTAGAAGAGCACTTATCGTCTCCGCCCAGTTATTTGTTTCCTTTCCCGAGGGCAGGGTTAGGGTGCAGAAATAGTTCGGCTTCTTTATCTTATCGCGAACTATTTTGTAAACGATACTCCAGGGATCTTTATTTCCGGCTTTAGTTACAAAGCTTCTCCATGCAGCCGTTTTCTCCTTCTTGATTAGCGAGACATATTTATTTCTGGTTCTTCTGTAGAGTTCCCCATATTCGTTCACGTTTCCTAGATTTAACCTCTTTGCTCTTAGGAGGTGCTTTTTGGCTTTGTTCGCGTGTGATCTAAGTATTTTTAGCTCTTTGGTCCACCACGGAACCGTTTGGTTAGCCAATTTCCTTCTCGGAATAGATCTATCGCATATTTTAAGTAACGTTTTATTGAAGAGCCGCGCTGCCTCGCTGGCTCTTCTGCTCTCCAATTTGTTCAGAAAATCTTTGTTAAATTGTGCCTGAATCAATTCATCGAAGGTGTCCCAATTTGCTTTTTTCAGATTATAGCCATTTTGCATGCTCCACTCCGTCCTCCTTAGGGTCTTGTCCCCAATCTCGAAGGCAATAATATTATGGTCACTTGTGGTGCAGGCTGTGTCCACCTTCCAGTTTCTTAGTTTGCTGGCCAGACCTTCGCTGACGAGTGTAACGTCTATATTCGACTGTCCCCTTTCCGTCGACTACGTATTAGGGTTATTTGGCTTATTCATTATGCAGAGGTTGTGCGACAGGATGAATTCTTCCAGCTCCTTCCCTCTCTCGTCTGTGGTGTCGGAGAACCACCAGTCCGACCTGGCATTTGCGTCCATGGTTACTATAATATTGCACCCAGAGAGTTTTTGTAGGATATTGTCTAGGTCATCTATAAACGGTTTTATTTCTAAAGAGAATTGGCAATACATGTTAATAATGTAAAGCTGTTCCTGTCCCGCGCAAGCCTGGAAGCACATGATATGTTCGTTTTCCATACTTGTGTTTTGGAAGACGTCCATTTTTCCTTCTCTTACCACCGCGGCGACCCATGCGTCTTTTTTGTCAGGTTGAATGATCCTTAAGCCCGGCGCAGAATATCCTCTTATTCTCCCCTTATAAGAGTAAGGTTCCTGTATACAGAGGATGTCAAAGTTTTGTTCGTTAAATATTAGTTCCAGGTTTACTGCTGCTGCTCGCAATCTTTGCGCATTTATATGGGCTATCTTTATTCCCATGTACGCCGGTCTGAAGACCCCACTTGGTGGCAGCGAATAGGAGAACATCATCAGCATAAGCGATGCTGTTTATACGATGCTCTCCCAGCTGGTATCCGACGTCGGCAGGTATCGATCTCATGATCTCATCCACCACCAGCAAAATAGCACCGGTGACAGTGGATCCCCCTGCCTGACGCCTCTGCCCGCTTTAGAGAGCTCTGACCTGACACCGCGCACTTCAAACACCGTGCTGCTGTTCGCATAAATGCGCCCGATATAATCAATAAGGCCGTGAGGCAAGCCCAAGCCAGCCAAGGAATTAGTGATCGCCCCATGGCTGACACTATCAAAGGCCTTCGCGAAGTCCAGCAAAGCAACGTGTAGTTCTCGACGACGGGACCTGGCGTCCATTAGCAAGGACGCAAGGACGGCGACATTTTCGCCGCACCCATTGTCGAAACAGCGCTGCCGAAGATCTACAAGCTTGGACTCGCGAAGCCTCTGGGCCAAGATTTAATGCAGATGCCTCACAGCCACGGAGGTAATGGAGATCGGACGGAAATCGCCCGGAAGAGCACACTCGCCCCTCTTGGGTATGAACACCGTCCGACTCACCAGCATGGATACTGGGAATCCTCCGCAATGCAGCACGATGTTGAAGAGGAGAGCTTTGATGGACGCTGGCATCGCTCTCCATAAGCGTACGCTAATGCCGTCCAATCCGGGAGCCGAGTTGAGGGGCAAGTTGATGGCTGCCACCTCCTCGCAGGAGATTGGTGCCCACGTGCCACCCAGCTCACGCTTTGATGGAACTCGCGGAGCCGGAGCGACAGGCACGGAAGCCTGCGCAACAAACGGGCCCCAATGCGCAGACATACGCTGCACATCCGGAACCACGCCTGCATGGTCGGCCCCATCCAAGATCTCCTTGGCCACACGCGACATGTTTGAGCCGAAGAGGCGCTGTACGCGCGCATACTCCGCCCGTCGTCGCGCTTTCTTGCCCGGATTGGCAGCAAAGCGACGCATAGGCGGTCGCAAACGAGAAACAGTCGGAGGGAATACGCCAGTGATCCACGGGCCGACGGCATCAACACTCCGCTGGCCATCCAGCACTCCTAACCCAATCTGAGTCAGGACGCGGGAACTCCATCCCTGGATGGCTTCCACGACTGGGACTAATGCTCAAATAGCGCCGGCAAATGTGCCATACGCATCGCCCCAGCCGGGAGAAGATGGTGAAAGCGGAAGCGAGCCTGGTGACCCACGCGGAGAGATGGCTGACGCTTGAGGGGAGGCCGAAGGACTGGATCCACCAGCGGAAAGAAAAGAACTATCTCCCGACGTGGCGGACAGATCCTCCAGAGCGGCGGCAACAAGGCGTCGGTACCCACCGTTTTTCCGCATACCCTTGATAGCATCAAGGGAGCGGTTCGGAACAACGGTGAGCAGATGTTGGTTGATAAACCGAACGCCTCGATAAACCGCCAAGGCCTCTTCCCTCGCCATCATGCGCTGTTCTTCAGCGCTCCACTGGCGCTTCACCCTCTCGACGTTAATTTCCTCGTTGTATATGGCTTCGTGCGCCCGACGGCGATGAAGACCGAGTCCGTTCTTGGTGCTGAACGCGCGATTGCAATGAGGGCACGGGTACGGCAAGGCATGCGGGGACTCAAAGGCAGGGACAGCCGAGGGCGGTTGTCGACGACGAGCCGCAGCGGGAGGCTGTCGCGAAGGACCAGGGCTGGGTTCAGGAGAGGAGGACGAATGCACGACAGGACCGGCAGCCCGAGGCTGCCGCCGGAGAGAATATCCTTTTTCTTTTGAAGTGCCTGTCGTATGTCGGCTCGAGGGGCTGGCAACCCCACGAACCCAAGCGAGGCGCAAGCGCCCCGCCAAGCCAGAGCCCCGTTGGCCGCCGGTCGAAATTTTCGCCAGCGTTGCCCGACTCTCACCACGGGGAGGTGGGGATGGCACATGGATCCGCCGGTCGCCCGGACGGAGTCCTTAAGAGAGTCATAGTTACTCCCGCCGTTTACCCGCGCTTGCTTGAATTTCTTCACGTTGACATTCAGAGCACTGGGCAGAAATCACATTGCGTCAACACCCGCGAGGGCCATCGCAATGCTTTGTTTTAATTAGACAGTCGGATTCCCCTAGTCCGTGCCAGTTCTGAGCTGAGCGTTGAATGGCGGCCGAAGAGGACGACCACGACGGCTCGCGCCGCCACGGAAGCCTCGCAGCAAGGAAGATCCGCGGGAGGCCAAGGCACGGGACCGAGCTCGGATCCCGGGACCGGCGCGAGAACGCCGACCGTTTACCTCGCCCAGGCCCGGCACGTCAGCCAGACCCGCTTCCCGACCAAGCCCGACACGCCCCGCTCCTCAGAGCCAATCCTTATTCCGAAGTTACGGATCTAATTTGCCGACTTCCCTTACCTACATTATTCTATCGACTAGAGGCTCTTTACCTTGGAGACCTGCTGCGGATATAGGTACGAACCGCGCGACACCTCCACGTGGCCCTCTCCTGGATTTTCAAGGTCCGAGGGGAAGATCCGGACACCGCCGCAACTGCGGTGCTCTTCGCGTTCCAAACTCTATCTCCCTGCTAGAGGTTTCCAGGGAACTCGAACGCTTATACAGAAAAGAAAACTCTTCCCGGATCTCCCGACGGCGTCTCCAGGTCATTTTGGGTTACCCCGACGAACACTCTTACGAGGGCCCGAATTGTATGCGGTTCCGCTACCGGGTTCCGGAATAGGAACCGGATTCCCTTTCGCCCGACGGGCGTGTGTCTTTCGTATAATATTTATTATTATTTCTCGACACTCGAGTATATTGTACGCCGTCATTGACATAGGATTTCTCCTAGGGCTTAGGATCGACTGACTCGTGTGCAACGGCTGTTCACACGAAACCCTTCTCCACGTCAATCCTCCAGGGCCTCGCTGGAGTATTTGCTACTACCACCAAGATCTGCACCGACGGCGGCTCCAGGCAGGCTCGCGCCCAGACCCTTCTGCGCTCACCGTCGCGACCCTCCTACTCGTCAGGGCTTCGTGACGACGCGAGAGAAGACTAACGCCCGCTCCCGGTTGCCGCCCCACTTGCCGCTGACGGCAGAGTATAGGCTCGACGCTTTAGCGCCATCCATTTTCAGGGCTAGTTGCTTCGGCAGGTGAGTTGTTACACACTCCTTAGCGGATTCCGACTTCCATGGCCACCGTCCTGCTGTCTTAAGCAACCAACGCCTTTCATGGTGTCCCATGAGCGTCGAGTTGGGCGCCTCAACTCTGCGTTTGGTTCATCCCACAGCGCCAGTTCTGCTTACCAAAAATGGCCCACTTGGCACTCTGATCCGAAGATGCTCGTGGCTTCATAATTCAAGAAAGCCAGAGATCTCACCCATTTAAAGTTTGAGAATAAGTTGAGGTCGTTTCGGCCCCAAGGCCTCTAATCATTTGCTTTACCAGATGAGACTTGCGCGCGTTCCGTGCGGAACGGCCGAGTGCCAGCTATCCTGAGGGAAACTTTGGAGGGAACCAGATACTAGATGGTTCGATTAGTCTTTCGCCCCTATACCCAGTTCCGACGATCGATTTGCACGTCAGAATCGCTACGGACCTCCATCAGGGTTTCCCCTGACTTCGTCCTGACGAGGCATAGTTCACCATCTTTCGGGTTCCAACGTGTACGCTCTGGGTGCGCCTCTTATCGCGATGAGAACGAGACGCCCCGGGAGTGCAAGGCCGCATCGCGACGCGGCCCATCCTCCCTAGGTCGACGGCCAGGGCCGACCTTCACTTTCATTACGCCTTTAGGTCTCGCGACAAGTCCCAATGACTCGCGTACATGTTAGACTCCTTGGTCCGTGTTTTAAGACGGGTCCTAAGAGTACCCAAAGCAGTAGCGTCGCCGACCGGTATCGGTCTCCCGCGAGACCGCGGGAGACGTTCGCAGGCCTGTCGAAGGTGTACCGTACTGTAACCAACAGCGGGCCAGGACCGGGGACGGCGCGAAGTCCGTAACCTCCGAGTACCGTGGCGCGCGCTTGCGACGGTCTCGACGCACCGTGAATAGTGCGGCCTGATACCTTGCGCGTACCGCCGAGCAGCCGGCCGGGCGACCGAGGGTTTGTCGCGTGCCGTTTTACCGGCGACGCGACAGACACCGCACCCGGGCCGTAGACCGGCACCCAGCGGGTCGCGACGTTTTACTTGGGGAGAAGTGTACGACGACGAGCGCCGGACATCGGCGCACGGTAGCGTGCCCGCGCGCGAGCCGCAAGGACTCCGCGGGACATCGCCGACCGACGCGAAGCCAGCGCCGCTGACGATGAATCTCCCCGTTCGATCTTTTGGGTTTCTTAGGTTTACCCCTGAACGGTTTCACGTACTCTTGAACTCTCTCTTCAAAGTTCTTTTCAACTTTCCCTCACGGTACTTGTTCGCTATCGGTCTCGTGGTCGTATTTAGCCTTAGATGGAGTTTACCACCCACTTAGAGCTGCACTCTCAAGCAACCCGACTCTAAGGAGAGATCCTCCCGAGGCGCGCACCGGTCGCTACGGGCCTGGCACCCTCTACGGGTAAGTGGCCCCATTCAAGATGGACTTGGACGCGACGCGGCACTTCGGGATAAGCGGATCCTCCCAAACACCACATTTCCCTGCGGCGGAACCGCGGGATTCGGTGCTGGGCTCTTTCCTGTTTGCTCGCCGCTACTAAGGAAATTCTGGTTAGTTTCGTTTCCTCCGCTTAATAATATGCTTAAATTCAGCGGGTAATCTCGCCTGCTCTGAGGTCGTCGCATAGTGAGTTTTCGTAGCCGTTTGCCTCCTCCGCGTCGCTCATCGTCGTCTCTCCTCTATAATATATATTATAAGAGGGAGAGAGAGAGAGCGTCGAACGAGAGAGCAGCAGCGGCAGCACACGAAATACGCGAGAAGGCAAATCGCCGAGGCGCTAACCGCACACACACTCGTTGGTGGTAATGGAGACGATATATCGCGGGGTTCGAGATTCTCGGCTCTCCCTTCTCTTTTATATACGAAATTCGGGCGGAATCGATTCGACGAGTACACGACGCGGCGCGCCGGTCCCCTTTTTTCGCTTTACGAAAATTTCGTGGACTCGGACACGCGGTCGGCTCGCGATTCAAAACCCTTCTCCGTAAAGAGGTAAAGGATTACGAATGCTCTCTCCGCCGGACGACGACGCGCCGTATATTTCTCCGTAATACCGTTATGTGTGCGGGCAAGGGCGCCTCGGCATAAGACGCGCGAGCGCTATCGCACCGAGAGACGCGGCACAGAGTGCGAGAGCAGTCCGGTCAGTCTGTGTGATGTACGGAGAGGAGAGACGGTGAGACAAGCGCTACCTACTTTCGGGAGACAACGACGCACGCGCCGCTCTAGGGAAAGCGGTGCCATTCACCGTCCTGACCCTTTTTTTGGCCGTTTGTTGCTCCCTTCGCGCGCGCTCTTACTCTCATCCCATTTCTCCTCGGCTCTCGCGTACACACACGACTTGGATACACAAACACGCTCCCCCTCTTAATTCGCGCAGCATTCTCTGGGCGCGCGTTCGCCAACGTTTTACACGCTTGTGCGCTTCTCCTCCTCATTATTATTATTTCGGTGTGTCATTTCAGACGACGCCAGGATTTGCACCGCGGCCGGTCGGCGCGGCACAGACACCTCGGGCGAACGTCCAACGATCGCTCGTACGCCCATTGTAAGCGTTGCACAGGGCACAGGCGACGCGCGCGCCATTCTCTGGTCGCCCGCGTCGTGGCCGTGCGCGCTTTTCGGACGCAAGCAGTTTAGGGGTACTAAAACGACCCTCAGCCAGGCGTGGTCCGGGAATTGTATCCGTGGACCGCAATATGCGTTCGAAATGTCGATGTTCATGTGTCCTGCAGATCACAAGTTGACGCGCAATTAGCTGCGTTCTTCATCGACCCACGAGCCAAGTGATCCACCGTTCAGGGTAATCGTTCGAAATTTTTGCGTTCGCGAAGAAACGCGCTTCTCGTTCAACCATCGTGGTCTCTTTTCTCGGACGAGAGAGAGAGAATAATCGTGGTGGCTCTTTGATCAGCCTGTCCGCGCGCGTCCAAGGACGCGCGCGGACCGCCGCCTCCCGCCAGGGAAGGTTACGGCACAAAGATAGAGTTGTGTGTTTCTCGTTCGGAGCGTCTCTCCCGCAACGGGAGAGCCGAGGCAGAAGCTCTTTGAAGAAACCGTCGGACCGACACAGTTGACAGATTGGTCGAAGTATCATCGATCCCTTCTCTGTGTTATATATATATTATAATAATATATGGGGGTCCTCTCGCTCGGCACTCGCGGTCGCACACCGTGTGTTCTCGGCACGCTGACCGCTGCCCCGCGACAACGGGAAGGGCGCGCGTCAACAAACGTCGTGGGTGCTGCACACACGCGTGCGCGGGCATAGGTTACCACCGGTTCGCGCTCAACGCCGAATCGACGCTCTGTGTGTGTGTGGCCGGAGAATGGCACACACACGAGCGTGATCGCGAAGCGTCTTGCTCCGAATCGTCGTCGAACACCGCCGGGCGCGCTGCTCTGCTTGCCGACTACTTTCGGTCAGAGAGGCGCGACGGCGTCCGTCGTTATATCAAAACACAACAACAAATTCCGTCAAATCCGTTATTTTCTTTTTCTCTGAGAGCGCCTTTTCAGCGCGTCTATTCAGTCGCCGACTGCTGCAAGCGCGCGTCTCTCCCAAAAGAGAGGACTTTCGACGCAGAGCAGGACCTCCGGAACGTTAATGATCCTTCCGCAGGTTCACCTACGGAAACCTTGTTACGACTTTTACTTCCTCTAAATGATCAAGTTTGGTCATCTTCCCGGCAACATCGGCAATGCCGAGACATTGCCGCGCACCAGTCCGAAGACCTCACTAAATCATTCAATCGGTAGTAGCGACGGGCGGTGTGTACAAAGAGCAGGGACGTAATCAACGCGAGCTTATGACTCGCGCTTACTGGGAATTCCTCGTTCATGGGGAACAATTGCAAGCCCCAATCCCTAGCACAAAGGAGGTTCAGCGGGTTACCCGGGCCTTTCGGCCAGGGAACACACGCTGATTCCTTCAGTGTAGCGCGCGTGCGGCCCAGAACATCTAAGGGCATCACAGACCTGTTATTGCTCAATCTCGTGCGGCTAGAAGCCGCCTGTCCCTCTAAGAAGATTTGTTTGTACGTTGGTAGTAAAAACCCGCCAGCCGAAGCCGGGGGCCTTTGCGATACCATAAGGTACGCCTATTTAGCAGGCTAGAGTCTCGTTCGTTATCGGAATTAACCAGACAAATCGCTCCACCAACTAAGAACGGCCATGCACCACCACCCACCGAATCAAGAAAGAGCTATCAATCTGTCAATCCTTCCGGTGTCTGGGCCTGGTGAGGTTTCCCGTGTTGAGTCAAATTAAGCCGCAGGCTCCACTCCTGGTGGTGCCCTTCCGTCAATTCCTTTAAGTTTCAGCTTTGCAACCATACTTCCCCCGGAACCCAAAAGCTTTGGTTTCCCGGAAGCTGCCCGCCGAGTCATCGGAGGAACTTCGGCGGATCGCTAGCTAGCATCGTTTATGGTTAGAACTAGGGCGGTATCTGATCGCCTTCGAACCTCTAACTTTCGTTCTTGATTAATGAATGAGGGAGAGAATGAGAGCGTTGCGGAAGTGAGTAAGATAGCGTGTATGAGAGTAATTGGTGCGAGACTCCGTAAATTCCTGTTTACGGAGACGAACAAAATTTCAAAGAGTGCGAGTGAGAAAATACTGGACATTGTGGGAGAATATGAGGAACAGATGATGAAAATGTTGTGCAAAAATGAGAGAATACAAAGGAAACTGGATGAGTGTATGCGTCGAGCGAGTCGGGATTTAGCCTACGGCGGAAGTGGAATGAGCTATGCGAGCGTGAGTGCGAAAAATGTTAAAAAGAGCGTGATTGAAAAGGTACAGAAAGTGAATGTGAAAACGAGTGAAAACGAAAGAGAAGAGTTATGCGGTAATAGTGAGAACGGATGATGCAAGTGCGAGTGTGACAAGTGAGGAAGTAAAGGAGAGAATGATGAAGCATGTGAGCAAGTCACTGAATGTGCGTGTGAAAGCGGTGAGGAAAGTGAGGAATGGAGGTGTAGCGATTGAGACGATGAGCGAGAGTGAGTTGAAAAGAATAAGAGAGTGTGGTCAGTTTAAGAATGCTGGCCTAAAGGTTGAGCTGCCTCGCAAGATAGGCCCAAAGATCATCTTGAACGATGTGCCGAATGATATGGCGAGTGAAGTGTTAATGAGAGAAATGTATGAGAGGAGCTTGAAAGGGCGAGTGGATGAGAGAGTATTTATGGAACGTGTGCGTGTTGTGAGTAGGAATGCGAAGAAAGATGCAACCTGCGGAAATGTGATATTAGAAGTTACGAGTGCAATAAGAAATGTGCTCTGTAGTGACGGACGAGTGTTTGTGCATTGGAAGGCCTTTAGAGTGAAAGAGTTTTTCAGTGTGCTGAGGTGCCACAAGTGCTTCGCATTTGGGCACATGATGCGGCAATGCACCGAAAAGGAAAGACTGTGCCAAAAATGTGGATGTGTAGGACACATGATGAGAGATTGTAAAAAAGAAAGTGTGTGTAGAAACTGTAAGCTGAAAGGGAGCAAATGTGATCACTCGGTTCTGTCCGAAGTGTGTCCGGAATACGTGAGAGCGTTAGAGAGAGAGAAAGCGAGAATAAATGACGAATGAATGGTGCGTGAATGTGGTGCAGTATAACTGCCAGAGAGCGTATGCGGTTATGTGTGATCTGGGTGAGATGATGCGCGAACGTCGAGTGAGTGTAGCACTGCTGCAAGAACCGTATGAAAGGCATGGACGTGTGGTGGGCTTGCCCATAGGTATGGATGTGATTGTGTGCGAAAGTGGGACGGTGAAAGCAGCAGTGGTGGTAAATGACTTTAGGTTAGACGTGATGTGCGTGAGAGAGTGTACGAATAAGCTTGGAGTGAGTGTGTGGTTGAAGGGGGACTTTGGCGAAATGTATGTGGTGTCCATGTATTG
Organism: Nylanderia fulva; assembly: GCF_048542155.1. Classification (NCBI taxonomy): domain Eukaryota; kingdom Metazoa; phylum Arthropoda; class Insecta; order Hymenoptera; family Formicidae; genus Nylanderia; species Nylanderia fulva. The sequence goes on from NW_028190664.1 coordinate 65,233, forward strand.
CCAGTATGGTAAGTGTATCGAGCCGTACTTGGCGTACATGGACAGAGTATGTAAGACGGCCGGGAGAAAGCGTCTGCTGATAGGTATGGATGCGAATGCCGTCTCTCCCTTGTGTATAGCAAGGGTGGAGGCAGCAGAGAGAGTAAAGCGCGTGGTAGAGTGATTGAGGAATGGATGATTGCGAGCGGGATGAAGG